>NW_027671817.1:0-51000 GCF_964165515.1 Mesoplodon bidens
TTATCTGCCCTGGTATCCATTTTTAGGTAACACCTATAAGTGATATGATATGTGTCTTTCACTCTCTGACTTACTACAAGTCACGTGATTACGTCTAGACTCATCTACGGTGCTGCAAATGGCATTGTGTCCTTATTTTCCTTGGCTTCTCTTCTGCCTTAGCGAGGTCCATTTTCAACAATGTGATTCCGTGAGGTCTGTGGATTAGCTGACCTGGGTTGCCTTACCCTGCCGGCCGGCCCTCCACAGGTGTGCCTGTTTGAGGTCAATAAAAACAGCGCTCCAGGCAGCAATAGCCCCTGAAGCTGTGCCTGACTCCATATTCTCTGCCCCGTCAGCAGTCTCGGGGCTGTGCTGGTGGGAGGGAGTGAGGGGCCACAGCTTTGTTGGTGGCCCGGTGTGAGTGGGGTACTGCTGGCCTTTCTGCAGTAGTTGCCAGGCTGCCACCTGTAAAGAAGAGGATGTGTCACCCATACATTCCGCTGGAGTTTCTCTCCGGACAGAGGTGAGGAAGGAAAAACGCAGTGGGGTCCGGGACAGGTGGGGTATCTCAGGTAGGACAATGGAAAGCTTCCGGAAGAGCGCCCGGGGGCAGGACAACCCTGGCTGGCCTGCAGGCACCAAGTTGGCCTGCGTGCTGTTGCTGGTGTGGCTCCACAGCCCTTCCTCTAGTCTTTCAAGCCCTTGTACATATTCAGGTGTTTTACCTGGGAAGGGTGGGAATAGTTCAGCAGCAGCTGGCCTGGGGTTCAGCTCACCTTTATACAGAGATGCCCCTGCACGATCCCCCAGCTTTGCAATGAGGACTCTCCTTGCGTGGGGTGTGGGTTGCTGGCTGTATGGGAGATGATTCCCCATCTCTGACTAATTTCAGAATTGTTTACCGCTGGAACAAGTGCCCTGATAGTGTTTTCCTCTGTATAAGAGGTGGGTTCAGGTTTTTTTTTTCTTTTTTGGTTTAAGTTAGATTTTATTCCTCTTTTATGTATTTATAGATATAAGCATGGAAATAATTCATTCCTATAAATACATCTGTGTGAAGGGAAGAAATTTTTTCTGTATTATTTTTAAATTTTATTTTTTAAAATTTTGAAATTTAATGTTATTTACTTTTTTATACAGCAGGTTATTATCAGTTATGTATTTTATGCATATACTTGTATGCAGGTCAATCCCAATCTCCCAACACATCCCACTACCACCACCCCATGACTTCCAACACTTGGTGTCCATACGTTTGTTCTCTACATCTGTGTCTCTATTTCTTCCCTGAAAACCAGTTCCTCTGTAAAATTTCGTAGGTTCCACATATATGCATTAATATACAATATTTGTTTTCCTCTTTCTGACTTACCTCATTCTGTATGACAGTCTCTAGATCCATCGATGTCTCTACAAATGACCCAGTTTCCTTCCTTTTTATGGCTGAGTAATATTCCATTTTATACATGTACCACATCATTATCCATTCATCTGTGTGTGGGCATTTAGGTTGCTTCCATTACGTGGCCTTTGTAAATAGTGCTGCAATGAACATTGTGGTGAATGTGCCTTTTTGATTTATGGTTTTCTCTGGGTCTATTCCCAGAAGTGGGATTGCTGGATCAGATGGTAATTCTATTTCTAGTTTTTTTAAGGAAACTCCATAGTGTTCTCCATAGTGACTGTATCAATTTACATTCCCACCAATAGTGGAAGAGGGATCCTTTTGTCCACACCCTCCCCAGAATTTGTTGTTTGTAGATTTTCTGATGATGCCGGTTCTAACAGGTGTGAGGTGACACCTCATTGTAGTTTCGATTTGCATTTCTCTAATAATTAGTGCTCTTCAGCAGCTTTTCATGTGCGTCATGGCCATCTCTGTGTCGTCTTTGAAGAAACGTCTCTTTAGATCTACTGCCAATTTTCGTATTGGATTTTTAGTGATTTTAATATTAAGCTGCATGAGCTGTTTATATATTGGAGATTAAACCTTTGTCCATTGATTCGTTTTCAACGATTTTCGCCCATTCTGAGGGATGCCTTTTTCCATTCCCGTTTTTTTAACAAAGAAGTAAAGAAACAAAAAGAAGCAGAACACTAATGTGCGTAAAATATGGCTTTTGAAACGGTCGTTTTGAAATATGGACATCCTTTGAATTTTTTGGTCGATATGTGACCCCAGGATTTGTTTTCAGGGCAGGTGTCATTTACCGGCCTGCAATGATTTTGAATATCAACTGACCATTAGCACTGGGATTAAAGCTGCTGTTGTGTGAAACGGCCACAAGGTGGCAGCAGTTCTCCCTTACCAATTCTGGTTACTAGGGCAATGGCGCCTCAATGGAAGTCGTGTTCTAGATTGGAATTTAGAATGGAATGTGCCAGGAGAAAGCCCCTCAAGTTTGTCTCCCTACTTCTTGTTCGTGTTTTTAATTTAATTTTTATTTTTTATTACAGCAAGTTTGATTACAATGTTTGGCTTGTTGTAGGTGTGGAAGATGTGGTTCTTTTACACATATACATATGTCGGTTTTTCCTGGGATCCTTTTCCCATGTACGTTATGACAGAATGTTGAGTAGTCTTTTGGTATTCCGTAGGTCTTTGGTGATTATATATGTCACCTGTGTTTGTATAAGTCTGTTAACCCCGATATCGTAATGAAACCAATGCTCACACCTTTCCATTGGTGAACCATAAGTTTCTTTAATGAATCTCTAATTGCCCTTCTCGGTGGAAATATCTGCCCTGGTATCCATTTTTAGGTAACACCTATATGTGATATGATATGATATGTGTCTTTCACTTTCTGACTACATGTCACGTGATTACCTCTAGACTCATCTACGGTGCTGCAAAAGGCATTGTGTCCTTTTTTTCCTTGCCTTGTATTCTGACTTAGCGAGGTCCCTTTTCAACAATGTGATTCCCTGCGGGTTGTGGATTAGCTGACGTGGGCAGCCTTATCCTGCCTGCTGGCCCTCCCAAGGTGTGCCTGGTTGAGGTCAATATAAAGAGCGCTCCATGCAGCAATAGCCCCTGAAGCTGTGCCTGCCTCCATATTCTCTGCCCCGTGAGCAGTCTCGGCGCTGTGCTGGTGGGAGGGAGTGAGGGGCCACAGCTTTGTTGGTGGCCCGGTGTGAGTGGGGTTCTACTTGCCTTTCTGCAGGAGATGCCAGGCTGCCACCTGTAAAGTGGAGGATGTGTCACCCATACCTTCCGCTGGAATATCTCTCCGGACTGAGGTGAGGAAGGAAAAAAGCAGTGGGGGCCGGGACAGGTTGGGTATCTCAGGCAGGACAATGGAAAGCTTCTGGAAGTGCGCCCGTGGCCAGGACCACCCTGGCTGGCCTGCAGGCACCAAGTTGGCCTGCCTGCTGTCGCTGGTGTGGCTCCATGGCCCTTCCTCTAGTCTTTCAAGTCCATGTACATATTCAGGTGTTTTACCTCGGAAGGGTGGGAACAGTTTAGCAGCAGCTGACCTGTGGCTCAGCTCACCTTTATTCAGAGATGCCTCGGCTCTGTCACCCAGCTTTGCAATGAGGACGCTCCTTGCATGGGGGGTGGGTTGCTGGCTGTATGGGAGATGATTCCCCACCTCTGACCAATTTCAGAATTGTTTACCGCTGGAGCAAGTGCCCTGATAGGGTTTTCCTCTGTATAACTGGTGGGTTCAGGTTTTTTTTCGTTTATGGTTCAAGTTAGATTTTATTCCTCTTATGTATTTATAGATATAGACATGGAAATAATTCATTCCTATAAATACATGTGTGTGAAGGGAAGAACTTTTTTCTGTTTTATTTTTAAATTTTATATTTTAAAATTTTGAAATTTAATTTTATTTACTTTTTTATACAGCGGCTTATTATTAGTTATGTATTTTATGCATATACATGTATACAGGTCAATCTCAAACTCCCAACTCATCCCACCACCACCCCATGGCTTCCCACACTTGGTGTCCATACGTTTGTTCTCTACCTCTGTGTCTCTATTTCTTCCCTGCAATCCAGTTCATCTGTACCATTTTTTAGGTTCCACATATATGCATTAATATACAATATTTGTTTTCCTCTTTCTGACTTACTTCATTCTGTATGACAGTCTCTAGATCCATCGATGTCTCTACAAATGACCCAGTTTCATTCCTTTTTATGGCCGAGTAATATTCCATTTTATATATGTACCACATCTTTATCCATTCATCTGTCTGTGGGCATTTAGGTTGCTTCCATTACCTGGCTATTGTAAATAGTGCTGCAATGAACCTTGTGGTGAATGTGCCTTTTTGATTTATGGTTGTCTCTGGGTATATGCCCAAATGTGGGATTGCTGGGTCAGATGGTAATTCTATTTCTAGTGTTTTAAAGGAAACTCCATACTGTTCTCCATAGTGACTGTATCAATTTACATTCCCACCAATAGTGGAAGAGGGCTCCTTTTGTCCACACCTTCCCCATAATTTGTTGTCTGTAGATTTTCTGATGGTGCCGATTCTAACAGGTGTGAGGTGATACCTCATTGTAGTTTTGATTTGCATTTCTTTAATAATTAGTGCTCTTGAGCAGCTTTTCATGTGCGTCTTGGCCATCTCTGTGTCTTCTTTGAAGAAACGTCTCTTTAGAACTTCTGCCCATTTTTGTATTGGGTTGTTTGTTTTTTTAATAAGCTGCATGAGCTGTTTATATATATTGGAGATTAAACGTTTGTCCATAGATTCGTTTGCAACTATTTTCGCCCCTTCTGAGGGATGCCTTATTCCATTCCCGTGTTTTTAACCAAAAAAGAAAGAAAGAAAAAGAAGCAGAACACTAATGTGCATAAAATACGCCTTTTGAAACAGTCGTTTAGAAATATGGACGTCCTTTAAATTTGTTGGTCGATATGTGACCCCAGGATTTGTTTTCAGGGCAGGTGTCATTTACAGGCCTGCAATGATTTTGAATATCAACTGACCATTGGCACTGGGATTAAAGCTGCTGTTGTGTGAAATGGCCACAAGCTGGCAGCAGTTCTCCCTTAACATATCTGGTTACTAGGTCAACAGAGCCTCAATGGATGTCGTGTTCTAGATTGGAATTTAGAATGGAATGTGCCAGGAGAAAGCCCCTCAAGTTTGACTCCCTACTTCTTGTTCGTATTTTTAATTTAATTTTTTATTTTTTATTATAGCATGTTTGATTACAATGTTTGGCTTGTTGTAGGTGTGGAAGATGTGGTTCTTTTACACATATACAGATGTCTGTTCTTCCTGGGATGCTTTTCCCATGTACGTTATGACAGAATGTTGAGTAGTCTTCTCTTGGTATTCCGTAGGTCTTTGGTGATTATGTATGTCACCTCTGTTTGTATATGTCTGTTAACCCCGATATCGTAATGAAACCAATCCTCACACCTTTCCATTGGTGAACAATAAGTTTGTTTAATGAATCTATGATTGCACTTCTCAGTGGAAATGACTGCCCTGGTTTCTATTTTAGGTAACACCTATAAGTGATATGAAGTGATATGTGTCTTTCACTTTCTGACTTACTCCAAGTCACGTGATTACCTCTAGACTCATCTACGGTGCTGCAAATGGCATTGTGTGCTTCTTTTCCTTGGCGAATATTCTGTCTTAGCGAGGTCCATTTTCTGCAATGTGATTCCCTGAGGGCTGAGTATTAGCTGACCTGGGCAGCCTGACCCTGCCGGCAAGCCCTCCCCAGGTGTGCCTGGGTTGAGTTCAATATAAACAGCACTCCAGGCAGCAATAGCCCCTGCAGCTGTGCCTGACTCCATATTCTCTGCCCCGTCAGCAGTCTCGGGGTTGTGCTGGTGGGAGGGTGTGAGGGTCCACGGCTTTGTGGGTGGCCCGGTGTGAGTGGGGCTCTGCTGGACTTTCTGCAGGAGTTGCCAGGCTGCCACCTGTAAAGAAGAGGATGTGTCACCCATAACTTCCACTGGAATATCTCTCCGGGCTGAGGTGAGTAAGGAAAAAAAGGAGTGGGGGCCGGGACAGGAGGGGTATCTCAGGCAGGGCAATGGAAAGCTTCCAGAAGAGCGCCCGTGGCCAGGACCATCCTGGCTGACCTGCAGGCACCAAGGTGGCCTGCGTGCTGTCGCTGGTGTGGCTCCACGGCCCTTCCTCTCGGCTTTCAAGCCCTTGTACATAATCAGGTGTTTCACCTGGGAAGGGTGGGAACAGTTCAGCAGCAGCTGGCCTGGGGCTCACCTCACGTTTACTCACAGAGGCCTCGGCACGGTCCCCCAGCTTTGCAATAAGGACGCTCCTTGCGTGGGCGGGCGGGGCTGCTGGCTCTATGGGAGATGATTCCCCACCTCTGACCAATTTCAGAATTGTTTACCACTGGAGCAAGTGCCTTGGTAGTCTTTTCCTCTGTATAACTGTTATGTTCAGTTTTTTTTTTTTTTTCTTTTTTGGTTCAAGTTAGATTTTATTCCTCTTTTATGTATTTATGGATATAAGCATGGAAATAATTCATTCTTATAAATACATCAGTGTGAATGGAAGAACATTTTTTCTGTTTTATTTTTACATTTCATTTTTAAAATTTTTGAAATTTAATTTTATTTATTTTTTTTATACAGTAGGTTTTTATTAGTTATCTATTTTATGCATAGACATGTATACAGGTCAATCCCAATCTCCCAGCTCATCCCACCACCACCACCCCATGGCTTCCCCCACTTTGTGTCCATACGTTTGTTCTCTACCTCTGTGTCTCCATTTCTGCCCTGCAAACCAGTTCATCTGTAGCCTTTTTCTAGGTTACACATATTGGCATTAATATACAATATTTGTTTTTCTCTTTCTGACTTACTTCACTCTGTATGACAGTCTCTAGATCCATCAACTTCTCTACAAATGACCCAGGTTCATTCCTTTTTATGGCTGAGTAATATTCCATTTTATATATGTACCACATCTTTATCCATTCGTCTGTCTGTGGGCATTTAGGTTGCTTCCATTACCTGGCTATTGTAAATAGTGCTGCAATGAACATTGTGGTGAATGTGTCTTTGTGATTTATGGTTTTCTCTGGGTATATGCCCAGAAGTGGTATTGATGGATCCTATGGTAATTCTGTTTTTAGTTTTTTAAAGGAACCTCCATACTGTTCTCCATAGTGACTCTATCAATTTACATTCCCACCAATAGCGGAAGAGGGTTCCTTTTGTCCACACCCTCCCCAGAATTTGTTTTTTGTAGATTATCTGATGATGCCGATTCTAACAGGTGTGAGGTCTTACCTCATTGTAGTTTTGATTTGCATTTCTCTAATAATTAGTGATGATGAGCAGCTTTTCATGTGCGTCTTGGCCATCTCTGTGTCTTCTTTGAAGAAACGTCTCTTTAGATCTTCTGCCCATTTTTGTATTGGGTTGTTTGTTTTATTAATATTAAGCTGCATGAGCTGTTTATATATATTGGAGATTAAACCTTTGTCCATTGATTCGTTTGTGAAAGTTTTCGCCCATTCTGAGGGTTGACTTTTTCCATTACCGTTTTTTTAACAAAGAAAGAAAGAAATCAAAAGAAGCAGAACACTAATGTGCGTGAAATATGCCTCTTGAAACTGTCGTTTTGAAATATGGACGTCTTTTGAATTTTTTGGTCGATATATGACCCCAGGATTTGTTTTCAGGGCAGGTGTTATTTACAGGCCTGTAATGATTTGGAATATCCACTGACCATTAGCGCTGGGATTAAAGCTGCTGTTGTGTGAAACGGCCACAAGGTGGCAGCAGTTCTCCCTTAACAAATCTGGTTACTAGGGCAGCAGAGCCTCAATGGAAGTCGCGTTCTAGATTGGAATGTAGAACGGAATGTACCAGGAGAAAGCCCCTCAAGTTTTTCTCACTAATTCTTGTTCGTGTTTTTAATTTAAATTTTTAATTTTTATTACAGCAAGTTTGAGTACAACGTTTAGCTTGTTGTAGGTGTGCAAGAGGTGGTTCTTTTACACATATACATATGTCTGTTCTTCCTGGGATCCTTTTCCCATGTTCGTTATGACAGAATGTTGAGTAGTCTTCTCTTGGTACTCCGTAGGTCTTTGGTGATTATATACGTCTACTGTGTTTGTATATGTCTGTTAACCCCAATATCATAATGAATTCAATCCTCACACCTTTCCTTTGGTGAACCATAAGTTTGTTTAATGAATCTTTGATTGCCCTTCTCCGTGGAAATATCTGCCCTGGTATCTATTTATAGGTAACACCTATAAGTGATATGATATGATATGTGTCTTTCACTTTCTGACTTACTCCAAGTCACGTGATTACCTCTAGACTCATCTACGGTGCTGCAAATGGCATTGGGTGCTTCTTTTCCTTGGCGAATATTCTGTCTTAGCGAGGTCCATTTTCTGCAATGTGATTCCCTGAGGGCTGAGGATTAGCTGACCTGGGCAGCCTGACCCTGCCGGCAAGTCCTCCCCTGGTGGGCCTGGGTTGAGGTCAATATAAACAGCACTCCAGGCATCAATAGCCCCTGCAGCTGTGCCTGACTCCATATTCTCTGCCCCGTCAGCAGTCTCGGGGCTGTGCTGGTGGGAGGGTGTGAGGGTCCACGGCTTTGTGGGTGGCCCGGTGTGAGTGGGGCTCTGCTGGACTTTCTGCAGGAGTTGCCAGGCTGCCACCTGTAAAGAAGAGGATGTGTCACCCATAACTTCCACTGGAGTATCTCTCCGGGCTGAGGTGAGTAAGGAAAAAAAGGAGTAGGGGCCGGGACAGGAGGGGTATCTCAGGCAGGGCAATGGAAAGCTTCCAGAAGAGCGCCCGTGGCCAGGACCATCCTGGCTGACCTGCAGGCACCAAGTTGGCCTGCGTGCTTTCGCTTGTGTGGCTCCACGGCCCTTCCTCTAGGCTTTCAAGCCCTTGTACATATTCAGGTGTTTCACCTGGGAAGGGTGGGAACAGTTCAGCAGCATCTGGCCTGGGGCTCAGCTCACGTTTACTCACAGAGGCCTCGGCACGGTCCCACAGCTTTGCAATAAGGACGCTCCTTGCGTGGGCGGGTTGGGCTGCTGGCTCTATGGGAGATGATTCCCCACCTCTGACCAATTTCAGAATTGCTTACCACTAGAGCAAGTGCCTTGGTAGTGTTTACTTCTGTATAACCCTTAGGTTCAGTTTTTTTTTTCTTTTTTGGTTCATGTTAGATTTTATTCCTCTTTTATGTATTTATAGATATAAGCATGGAAATAATTCATTCTTATAAATACATCAGTGAGAATGGAAGAACTTTTTTTCTGTTTTATTTTTACATTTTATTTTTAAAAATTTTGAAATATAATTTTATTTATTTTTTTATACACTAGGTTATTATTAGTTATCTATTTTATGCATATACATGTATACAAGTCAATCCCAATCTCCCAACTCATCCCACCACCACCACCCCATGGCTTCCCCCTCTTTGTGTCGATACGTTTGTTCTCTACCTCTGTGTCTCTATTTCTGCCCTGCAAACCAGTTCATCTGTAGCATTTTTCTAGGTTCCACATATAGGCATTAATATACAATATTTGTTTTTTCTCTTTCTGACTTACTTCACTCTGTATGACAGTCTCTAGATCCATCAACTTCTCTACAAATGACTCAGTTTCATTCCTTTTTGTGGCTGAGTAATATTCCATTTTATATATGTACCACATCTTTATCCATTCGTCTGTCTGTGGGCATTTAGGTTGCTTCCATTACCTGGCTATTGTAAATACTGCTGCAATGAACATTGTGGTGAATGTGTCTCTGTGATTTATGGTTTTCTCTGAGTATATGCCCAGAAGTGGGATTGCTGGATCCTATGGTAATTCTCTTTTTAGTTTTTTAAATGAACCTCCATACTGTTCTCCATAGTGACTGTATCAATTTACATTCCCACCAATAGCGGAAGAGGGTTCCTTTTGTCCACACCCTCCCCAGAATTTGTTGTTTGTAGATTATCTGATGATGCCGATTCTAATAGGTGTGAGGTCTTACCTCATTGTAGTTTTGATTTGCATTTCTCTAATAATTAGTGATGTTGAGCAGCTTTTCATGTGCGTCTTGGCCATCTCTGTGTCTTCTTTGAAGAAACGTCTATTTAGATCTTCTGCCCATTTTTGTATTGGGTTGTTTGTTGTATTAATATTAAGCTGCATGAGCTGTATATATATATTGGAGATTAAACCTTTGTCCATTGATTCGTTTGTGAACGTTTTCGCCCCTTCTGAGGGTTACCTTTTTCCATTCCCGTTTTTTTAACAAAGAAAGCAAAAGAATCAGAACACTAATGTGCGTGAAATATGCCTCTTGAAACTGTCGTTTTGAAATATGGACGTCTTTTGAATTTTTTGGTCGATATATGACCCCAGGATTTGTTTTCAGGGCAGGTGTCATTTACAGGCCTGTAGTGATTTGGAATATCCACTGACCATTAGCGCTGGGATTAAAGCTGCTGTTGTGTGAAACGGCCACAAGGTGGCAGCAATTCTCGTTTACCAAATCTGGGTACTTGGGCAGCAGAGCCTCAATGGAAGTCGCGTTCTAGATTCGAATGTAGAACGGAATGTGCCAGGAGAAAGCCCCTCAAGTTTGTCTCACTACTTCTTGTTCGTGTTTTTAATTTAATTTTTTATTTTTTATTACAGCATGTTTGAGTACAACGTTTAGCTTGTTGTAGGTGTGCAAGAGGTGGTTCTTTTACACATATACATATGTCTGTTCTTCCTGGGATCCTTTTCCCATGTACGTTATGACAGAATGTTGAGTAGTCTTCTCTTGGTACTCCGTAGGTCTTTGGTGATTATATACGTCTACTGTGTTTGTATATGTCTGTTAACCCCAATATCGTAATGAATTCAATCCTCACACCTTTCCTTTGGTGAACCATAAGTTTGTTTAATGAATCTGTGATTGCCCTTCTCCGTGGAAATATCTGCCCTGGTATCAATTTATAGGTAACACCTATAAGTGATATGATATGATATGTGTCTTTCACTTTCTGACTTACTCCAAGTCACGTGATTACCTCTAGACTCATCTACGGTGCTGCAAATGGCATTGTGTGCTTCTTTTCCTTGGCGAATATTCTGTTTTAGCGAGGTCCATTTTCTGCAATGTGATTCCCTGAGGGCTGAGGATTAGCTGACCTGGGCAGACTGACCCTGCCGGCAAGCCCTCCCCAGGTGTGCCTGGGTTGAGGTCAATAGAAACAGCACTCCAGGCAGCAATAGCCCCTGCAGCTGTGCCTGACTCCATATTCTCTGCCCCGTCAGCAGTCTCGGGGCTGTGCTGGTGGGAGGGTGTGAGGGTCCACGGCTTTGTGGGTGGCCCGGTGTGAGTGGGGCTCTGCTGGACTTTCTGCAGGAGTTGCCAGGCTGCCACCTGTAAAGAAGAGGATGTGTCACCCATAACTTCCACTGGAATATCTCTCCGGGCTGAGGTGAGGAAGGAAAAAAAGGAGTGGGGGCCGGGACAGGAGGGGTATCTCAGGGAGGGCAATGGAAAGCTTCTAGAAGAGCGCCCGTGGCCAGGACCATCCTGGCTGACCTGCAGGCACCAAGGTGGCCTGCGTGCTGTCGCTGGTGTGGCTCCACGGCCCTTCCTCTAGGCTTTCAAGCCCTTGTACATATTCAGGTGTTTCACCTGGGAAGGGTGGGAACAGTTCAGCAGCAGCTGTCCTTGGGCTCAGCTCACGTTTACTCACAGAGGCCTCGGCACGGTCCCCCAGCTTTGCAATAAGGACGCTACTTGCGTGGGCGGGCGGGGCTGCTGGCTCTATGGGAGATGATATCCCACCTCTGACCAATTTCAGAATTGTTTACCACTGGAGCAAGTGCCTTGGTAGTGTTTTTCTTGTATAAGTGTTAGGTTCAGTTTTTTTTTTTTTTCTTTTTTGGTTCAAGTTAGATTTTATTCCTCTTTTATGTATTTATGGCTATAAGCATGGAAATAATTCATTCTTATAAATACATCAGTGTGAATGGAAGAACATTTTTTCTCTTTTATTTTTACATTTTATTTTTAAAAGTTTTGAAATTTAATTTTATTTATTTTTATACAGTAGGTTATTATTAGTTATCTATTTTATGCATAGACATGTATACAGGTCAATGCCAATCTCCCAACTCATCCCACCACCACCACCCCATGGCTTACCGCACTTTGTGACCATACGTTTGTTCTCTACCTCTGTGTCTCTATTTCTGCCCTGCAAACCAGTTCATCTGTAGCATTTTTCTAGGTTCCACATATAGGCATTAATATACAATATTTGTTTTTCTCTTTCTGACTTACTTCACTCTGTATGACAGTCTCTAGATCCATCAACTTCTCTACAAATGACCCAGTTTCATTCCTTTTTATGGCTGAGTAATATTCCATTTTATATATGTACCACATCTTTATCCTTTCGTCTGTCTGTGGGCATTTAGGTTGCTTCCATTACCTGGCTAGTGTAAGTAGTGCTGCAATGAACATTGTGGTGAATGTGTCTTTGTGATTTATGGTTTTCTCTGGGTATATGCCCAGAAGTGGGATTGCTGGATCCTATGGTAATTCTCTTTTTAGTTTTTTAAAGGAACCTCCATACTGTTCTCCATAGTGACTGTATCAATTTACATTCCCACCAATAGCGGAAGAGGGTTCCTTTTGTCCACACCCACCCCAGAATTTGCTGTTTGTAGATTATCTGATGATGCCGATTCTAAGAGGTGTGAGGTCTTACCTCATTGTAGTTTTGATTTGCATTTCTCTAATAATTAGTGATGTTGAGCAGCTTTTCATGTGCGTCTTGGCCATCTCTGTGTCTTCTTTGAAGAAACGTCTATTTAGATCTTCTGCCCATTTTTGTATTGGGTTGTTTGTTGTATTAATATTAAGCTGCATGAGCTGTATATATATATTGGAGATTAAACCTTTGTCCATTGATTCGTTTGTGAAAGTTTTCGCCCATTCTGAGGGTTGCCTTTTTCCATTCCCGTATTTTTAACAAAGAAAGAAAGAAACGAAAAGGAGCAGAACACTAATGTGCGTGAAATATGCCTCTTGAAACTGCCGTTTTGAAATATGGACGTCTTTGGAATTTTTTGGTCGATATATGACCCCAGGATTTGTTTTCAAGGCAGGTGTCATTTACAGGCCTGTAATGATTTGGAATATCCACTGACCATTAGCGCTGGGATTAAAGCTGCTGTTGTGTGAAACGGCCACAAGGAGGCAGCAGTTCTCCCTTACCAAATCTGGTTACTAGGGCAGCAGAGCCTCAATGGAAGTCGGGTTCTAGATTGGAATTTAGATCGGAATGTGCCAGGAGAAAGCCCCTCAAGTTTGTCTCACTACTTCTTGTTCGTGTTTTTAATTTAATTTTTTATTTTTTATTACAGCAAGTTTGAGTACAACGTTTAGCTTGTTGTAGGTGTGCAAGAGGTGGTTCTTTTACACATATACATATGTCTGTTCTTCCTGGGATCCTTTTCCCATGTTCGTTATGACAGAATGTTGAGTAGTCTTCTCTTGGTACTCCGTAGGTCTTTGGTGATTATATACGTCTACTGTGTTTGTATATGTCTGTTAACCCCAATATCGTAATGAATTCAATCCTCACACCTTTCCTTTGGTGAACCATAAGTTTGTTTAATGAATCTTTGATTGCCCTTCTCTGTGGAAATATCTGCCCTGGTATCAATTTATAGGTAACACCTATAAGTGATATGATATGATATGTGTCTTTCACTTTCTGACTTACTCCAAGTCACGTGATTACCTCTAGACTCATCTACGGTGCTGCAAATGGCATTGTGTGCTTCTTTTCCTTGGCGAATATTCTGTCTTAGCGAGGTCCATTTTCTGCAATGTGATTCCCTGAGGGCTGAGGATTAGCTGACCTGGGCAGCCTGACCCTGCGGGCCAGCCCTCCCCAGGTGTGCCTGGGTTGAGGTCAATATAAACAGCACTCCAGGCAGCAATAGCCCCTGCAGCTGTGCCTGACTCCATATTCTCTGCCCCGTCAGCAGTCTCGGGGCTGTGCTGGTGGGAGGGTGTGAGGGTCCACGGCTTTGTGGGTGGCCCGGTGTGAGTGGGGCTCTGCTGGACTTTCTGCAGGAGTTGCCAGGCTGCCACCTGTAAAGAAGAGGATGTGTCACCCATAACTTCCACTGGAGTATCTCTCCGGGCTGAGGTGAGGAAGGAAAAAAAGGAGTGGGGGCCGGGACAGGAGGGGTATCTCAGGCAGGGCAATGGAAAGCTTCCAGAAGAGCGCCCGCGGCCAGGACCATCCTGGCTGACCTGCAGGTACGAAGTTGGCCTGCGTGCTTTCGCTGGTGTGGCTCCACGGCCCTTCCTCTAGGCTTTCAAGCCCTTGTACATATTCAGGTGTTTCACCTGGGAAGGGTGGGAACAGTTCAGCAGCAGCTGGCCTGGGGCTCAGCTCACGTTTACTCACAGAGGCCTCGGCACGGTCCCCCAGCTTTGCAATAAGGATGCTCCTTTCGTGGGCGGGTGGGGCTGCTGGGTGTATGGGAGATGATTCCCCACCTCTGATCAATTTCAGAATTGTTTACCAGTGGACCAAGTGCCTTGGTAGTGTTTTCCTCTGTATAACTGTTAGGTTCAGTTTTTTTTTTCTTTTTTGGTTCAAGTTAGATTTTATTCCTCTTTTATGTATTTATAGATATAAGCATGGAAATAATTCATTCTTATAAATACATCAGTGTGAATGGAAGAACTTTTTTTCTCTTTTATTTTTACATTTTATTTTTAAAAATTTTGAAATTTAATTTTATTTATTTTTTATACACTAGGTTATTATTAGTTATCTATTTTATGCATAGACATTTATACAGGTCAATCCCAATCTCACAACTCATCCCACCACCACCACCCCATGGCTTCCCCCACTTTGTGTCGGTACGTTTGTTCTCTACCTCTGTGTCTCTATTTCTGCCCTGCAAACCAGTTCATCTGTAGCATTTTTCTAGGTTCCACATATAGGCATTAATATACAATATTTGTTTTTCTCTTTCTGACTAACTTCACTCTGTATGACAGTCTCTAGATCCATCAACTTCTCTACAAATGACTCAGTTTCATTCCTTTTTATGGCCTAGTAATATTCCATTTTATATATGTACCACATCTTTATCCATTCGTCTGTCTGTGGGCATTTAGGTTGCTTCCATTACCTGGCTATTGTAAGTAGTGCTGCAATGAACATTGTGGTGAATGTGTCTCTGTGATTTATGGTTTTCTCTGGGTATATGCCCAGAAGTGGGATTGCTGGATCCTATGGTAATTCTCTTTTTAGTTTTTTAAAGGAACCTCCATACTGTTCTCCATAGTGACTGTATCAATTTACATTCCCACCAATAGCGGAAGAGGGTTCCTTTTGTCCACACCCTCCCCAGAATTTGTTTTTTGTAGATTATCTGATGATGCCGATTCTAACAGGTGTGAGGTCTTACCTCATTGTACTTTTGATTTGCATTTCTCTAATAATTAGTGATGTTGAGCAGCTTTTCATGTGCGTCTTGGCCATCTCTGTGTCTTCTTTGAAGAAATGTCTATTTAGATCTTCTGCCCATTTTTGTATTGGGTTGTTTGTTGTATTAATATTAAGCTGCATGAGCTGTATATATATATTGGAGATTAAACCTTTGTCCATTGATTCGTTTGTGAACGTTTTCGCCCATTCTGAGGGTTGCCTTTTTCCATTCCCGTTTTTTTAACAAAGAAAGAAAGAAATCAAAAGAAGCAGAACACTAATGTGCGTGAAATATGCCTCTTGAAACTGTCGTTTTGAAATATGGACGTCTTTTGAATTTTTTGGTCTTTATATGACCCCAGGATTTGTTTTCAGGGCAGGTGTCATTTACAGGCCTGTAATGATTTGGAATATCCACTGACCATTAGCGCTGGGATTAAAGCTGCTGTTGTGTTAAACGGCCACAAGGTGGCAGCAGTTCTCCCTTACCAAATCTGGTTACTAGGGCAGCAGAGCCTCAATGGAAGTCGGGTTCTAGATTGGAATGTAGAACGGAATGTACCAGGAGAAAGCCCGTCAAGTTTTTCTCACTAATTTTTGTTCGTGTTTTTAATTTAATTTTTTATTTTTTATTACAGCAAGTTTGAGTAAAACGTTTAGCTTGTTGTAGGTGTGCAAGAGGTGGTTCTTTTACACATATACATATGTCTGTTCTTCGTGGGATCCTTTTCCCATGTTTGTTATGACAGAATGTTGAGTAGTCTTCTCTTGGTACTCCGTAGGTCTTTGGTGATTATATACGTCTACTGTGTTTGTATATGTCTGTTAACCCCAATATCATAATGAATTCAATCCTCACACCTTTCCTTTGGTGAACCATAAGTTTGTTTAATGAATCCGTGATTGCCCTTCTCCATGGAAATATCTGTCCTGGTATCAATTTATAGGTAACACCTCTAAGTGATATGATATGATATGTGTCTTTCACTTTCTGACTTACTCCAAGTCACGTGATTACCTCTAGACTCATCTACGGAGCTGCAAATGGCATTGTGTGCTTTTTTTCCTTGGCTAATATTCTGTCTTAGCGTGGTCCATTTTCTGCAATGTGATTCCCTGAGGGCTGAGGATTAGCTGACCTGGGCAGCCTGACCCTGTTGGCAAGACCTCCCCAGGTGTGCCTGGGTTGAGGTCAATATAAACAGCACTCCAGGCAGCAATAGCCCCTGCAGCTGTGCCTGACTCCATATTCTCTGCCCCGTCAGCAGTCTCGGGGCTGTGCTGGTGGGAGGGTGTGAGGGTCCACGGCTTTGTGGGTGGCCTGGTGTGAGTGGGGCTCTGCTGGACTTTCTGCAGGAGTTGCCAGGCTGCCACCTGTAAAGAAGAGGATGTGTCACCCATAACTTCCACTGGAGTATCTCTCCGGGCTGAGGTGAGGAAGGAAAAAAAGGAGTGGGGGCCGGGATAGGATGGGTATCTCAGGCAGGGCAATGGAAAGCTTCCAGAAGATCGCCCGTGGCCAGGACCATCCTGGCTGACCTGCAGGCACCTAGTTGGCCTGCGTGCTTTCGCTGGTGTGGCTCCATGGCCCTTCCTCTAGGCTTTCAAGCCCTTGTACATATTCAGGTGTTTCACCTGGGATGGGTGGGAACAGTTCAGCAGCAGCTGGCCTGGGGCTCAGCTCACGTTTACTCACAGAGGCCTCGGCACGGTCCCCCAGCTTTGCAATAAGGATGCTCCTTTCGTGGGCGGGTGGGGCTGCTGGATGTATGGGAGATGATTCCCCACCTCTGACGAATTTCAGAATTGTTTACCAGTGGACCAAGTGCCTTGGTAGTGTTTTCCTCTGTATAACTGTTAGGTTCAGTTTTTTTTTCTTTTTTGGTTCAAGTTAGATTTTATTCCTCTTTTATGTTTTTATATATATAAGCATGGAAATAATTCATTCTTATAAATACATCAGTGTGAATGGAAGAACTTTTTTTCTGTTTTATTTTTACATTTTATTTTTAAAAATTTTGAAATTTAATTTTATTTATTTTTTTATACAGTAGGTTATTATTAGTTATCTATTTTATGCATAAACATGTATACAGGTCAATCCCAATCTCCCAAGTCATCCCACCACCACCACCCCATGGCTTCCCCCACTTTGTGTCCATCCGTTTGTTCTCTACCTCTGTGTCTCTATTTCTGCCCTGCAAACCAGTTCATCTGTCCCATTTTTCTAGGTTCCACATATAGGCATTAATATACAATATTTGTTTTTCTCTTTCTGACTTACTTCACTCTGTATGACAGTCTCTAGATCCATCAACTTCTCTACAAATGACTCAGTTTCATTCCTTTTTATGGCTGAGTAATATTTCATTTTATATATGTACCACATCTTTATCCATTCGTCTGTCTGTGGGCATTTAGGTTGCTTCCATTACCTGGCTATTGTAAATAGTGCTGCAATGAACATTGTGGTGAATGTGTCTCTGTGATTTATGGTTTTCTCTGGGTATATGCCCAGAAGTTGGATTGCTGGATCCTATTGTAATTCTCTTTTTAGTTTTTTAAAGGAACCTCCATACTGTTCTCCATAGTGACTGTATCAATTTACATTCCCACCAATAGCGGAAGAGGGTTCCTTATGTCCACACCCTCCCCAGAATTTGTTGTTTGTAGATTATCTGATGATGCCGATTCTAACAGGTGTGAGGTCTTACCTCATTGTAGTTTTGATTTGCATTTCTCTAATAATTAGTGATGTTGAGCAGCTTTTCATGTGCGTCTTGGCCATCTCTGTGTCTTCTTTGAAGAAACGTCTATTTAGATCTTCTGCCCATTTTTGTATTGGTTTGTTTGTTGTATTCATATTAAGCTGCATGAGCTGTATATATATATATTGGAGATTAAACCTTTGTCCATTGATTCGTTTGTGAACGTTTTCGCCCCTTCTGAGGGTTACCTTTTTCCATTCCCGTTTTTTTAACAAAGAAAGAATGAAAGCAAAAGAAGCAGAACACTAATGTGCGTGAAATATGCCTCTTGAAACTGTCGTTTTGAAATATGGACGTCTTTTGAATTTTTTGGTCGATATATGACCCCAGGATTTGTTTTCAGGGCAGGTGTCATTTACAGGCCTGTAATGATTTGGAATATCCACTGACCATTAGCGCTGGGATTAAAGCTGCTGTTGTGTGAAACGGCCACAAGGTGGCAACAGTTCTCCCTTACCAAATCTGGTTACTAGGGCAGCAGAGCCTCAATGGAAGTCGAGTTCTAGATTGGAATTTAGAACGGAATGTGCCAGGAGAAAGCCCCTCAAGTTTGTCTCACTACTTCTTGTTCGTGTTTTTAATTTAATTTTTTATTTTTTATTACAGCAAGTTTGAGTACAACGTTTAGCTTGTTGTAGGTGTGCAAGAGGTGGTTCTTTTACACATATACATATGTCTGTTCTTCCTGGGATCCTTTTCCCATGTACGTTATGACAGAATGTTGAGTAGTCTTCTCTTGGTACTCCGTAGGTCTTTGGTGATTATATACGTCTACTGTGTTTGTATATGTCTGTTAACCCCAATATCGTAATGAATTCAATCCTCACACCTTTCCTTTGGTGAACCATAAGTTTGTTTAATGAATCTTTGATTGCCCTTCTCTGTGGAAATATCTGCCCTGGTATCAATTTATAGGTAACACCTATAAGTGATATGATATGATATGTGTCTTTCACTTTCTGACTTACTCCAAGTCACGTGATTACCTCTAGACTCATCTACGGTGCTGCAAATGGCATTGTGTGCTTTTTTTCCTTGGCTAATATTCTGTCTTAGCGAGGTCCATTTTCTGCAATGTGATTCCCTGAGGGCTGAGGATTAGCTGACCTGGGCAGCCTGACCCTGCGGGCCAGCCCTCCCCAGGTGTGCCTGGGTTGAGGTCAATATAAACAGCACTCCAGGCAGCAATAGCCCCTGCAGCTGTGCCTGACTCCATATTCTCTGCCCCGTCAGCAGTCTCGGGGCTGTGCTGGTGGGAGGGTGTGAGGGTCCACGGCTTTGTGGGTGGCCCGGTGTGAGTGGGGCTCTGCTGGACTTTCTGCAGGAGTTGCCAGGCTGCCACCTGTAAAGAAGAGGATGTGTCACCCATAACTTCCACTGGAGTATCTCTCCGGGCTGAGGTGAGGAAGGAAAAAAAGGAGTGGGGGCCGGGACAGGAGGGGTATCTCAGGCAGGGCAATGGAAAGCTTCCAGAAGAGCGCCCGCGGCCAGGACCATCCTGGCTGACCTGCAGGTACGAAGTTGGCCTGCGTGCTTTCGCTGGTGTGGCTCCACGGCCCTTCCTCTAGGCTTTCAAGCCCTTGTACATATTCAGGTGTTTCACCTGGGAAGGGTGGGAACAGTTCAGCAGCAGCTGGCCTGGGGCTCAGCTCACGTTTACTCACAGAGGCCTCGGCACGGTCCCCCAGCTTTGCAATAAGGATGCTCCTTTCGTGGGCGGGTGGGGCTGCTGGGTGTATGGGAGATGATTCCCCACCTCTGATCAATTTCAGAATTGTTTACCAGTGGACCAAGTGCCTTGGTAGTGTTTTCCTCTGTATAACTGTTAGGTTCAGTTTTTTTTTTCTTTTTTGGTTCAAGTTAGATTTTATTCCTCTTTTATGTATTTATAGATATAAGCATGGAAATAATTCATTCTTATAAATACATCAGTGTGAATGGAAGAACTTTTTTTCTCTTTTATTTTTACATTTTATTTTTAAAAATTTTGAAATTTAATTTTATTTATTTTTTATACACTAGGTTATTATTAGTTATCTATTTTATGCATAGACATTTATACAGGTCAATCCCAATCTCACAACTCATCCCACCACCACCACCCCATGGCTTCCCCCACTTTGTGTCGGTACGTTTGTTCTCTACCTCTGTGTCTCTATTTCTGCCCTGCAAACCAGTTCATCTGTAGCATTTTTCTAGGTTCCACATATAGGCATTAATATACAATATTTGTTTTTCTCTTTCTGACTAACTTCACTCTGTATGACAGTCTCTAGATCCATCAACTTCTCTACAAATGACTCAGTTTCATTCCTTTTTATGGCCTAGTAATATTCCATTTTATATATGTACCACATCTTTATCCATTCGTCTGTCTGTGGGCATTTAGGTTGCTTCCATTACCTGGCTATTGTAAGTAGTGCTGCAATGAACATTGTGGTGAATGTGTCTCTGTGATTTATGGTTTTCTCTGGGTATATGCCCAGAAGTGGGATTGCTGGATCCTATGGTAATTCTCTTTTTAGTTTTTTAAAGGAACCTCCATACTGTTCTCCATAGTGACTGTATCAATTTACATTCCCACCAATAGCGGAAGAGGGTTCCTTTTGTCCACACCCTCCCCAGAATTTGTTTTTTGTAGATTATCTGATGATGCCGATTCTAACAGGTGTGAGGTCTTACCTCATTGTACTTTTGATTTGCATTTCTCTAATAATTAGTGATGTTGAGCAGCTTTTCATGTGCGTCTTGGCCATCTCTGTGTCTTCTTTGAAGAAATGTCTATTTAGATCTTCTGCCCATTTTTGTATTGGGTTGTTTGTTGTATTAATATTAAGCTGCATGAGCTGTATATATATATTGGAGATTAAACCTTTGTCCATTGATTCGTTTGTGAACGTTTTCGCCCATTCTGAGGGTTGCCTTTTTCCATTCCCGTTTTTTTAACAAAGAAAGAAAGAAATCAAAAGAAGCAGAACACTAATGTGCGTGAAATATGCCTCTTGAAACTGTCGTTTTGAAATATGGACGTCTTTTGAATTTTTTGGTCTTTATATGACCCCAGGATTTGTTTTCAGGGCAGGTGTCATTTACAGGCCTGTAATGATTTGGAATATCCACTGACCATTAGCGCTGGGATTAAAGCTGCTGTTGTGTTAAACGGCCACAAGGTGGCAGCAGTTCTCCCTTACCAAATCTGGTTACTAGGGCAGCAGAGCCTCAATGGAAGTCGGGTTCTAGATTGGAATGTAGAACGGAATGTACCAGGAGAAAGCCCGTCAAGTTTTTCTCACTAATTTTTGTTCGTGTTTTTAATTTAATTTTTTATTTTTTATTACAGCAAGTTTGAGTAAAACGTTTAGCTTGTTGTAGGTGTGCAAGAGGTGGTTCTTTTACACATATACATATGTCTGTTCTTCGTGGGATCCTTTTCCCATGTTTGTTATGACAGAATGTTGAGTAGTCTTCTCTTGGTACTCCGTAGGTCTTTGGTGATTATATACGTCTACTGTGTTTGTATATGTCTGTTAACCCCAATATCATAATGAATTCAATCCTCACACCTTTCCTTTGGTGAACCATAAGTTTGTTTAATGAATCCGTGATTGCCCTTCTCCATGGAAATATCTGTCCTGGTATCAATTTATAGGTAACACCTCTAAGTGATATGATATGATATGTGTCTTTCACTTTCTGACTTACTCCAAGTCACGTGATTACCTCTAGACTCATCTACGGAGCTGCAAATGGCATTGTGTGCTTTTTTTCCTTG
Source organism: Mesoplodon bidens (assembly GCF_964165515.1). Lineage (NCBI taxonomy): Eukaryota > Metazoa > Chordata > Mammalia > Artiodactyla > Ziphiidae > Mesoplodon > Mesoplodon bidens. The sequence goes on from NW_027671817.1 coordinate 21,993, forward strand.
GCTAATATTCTGTCTTAGCGTGGTCCATTTTCTGCAATGTGATTCCCTGAGGGCTGAGGATTAGCTGACCTGGGCAGCCTGACCCTGTTGGCAAGACCTCCCCAGGTGTGCCTGGGTTGAGGTCAATATAAACAGCACTCCAGGCAGCAATAGCCCCTGCAGCTGTGCCTGACTCCATATTCTCTGCCCCGTCAGCAGTCTCGGGGCTGTGCTGGTGGGAGGGTGTGAGGGTCCACGGCTTTGTGGGTGGCCTGGTGTGAGTGGGGCTCTGCTGGACTTTCTGCAGGAGTTGCCAGGCTGCCACCTGTAAAGAAGAGGATGTGTCACCCATAACTTCCACTGGAGTATCTCTCCGGGCTGAGGTGAGGAAGGAAAAAAAGGAGTGGGGGCCGGGATAGGATGGGTATCTCAGGCAGGGCAATGGAAAGCTTCCAGAAGATCGCCCGTGGCCAGGACCATCCTGGCTGACCTGCAGGCACCTAGTTGGCCTGCGTGCTTTCGCTGGTGTGGCTCCATGGCCCTTCCTCTAGGCTTTCAAGCCCTTGTACATATTCAGGTGTTTCACCTGGGATGGGTGGGAACAGTTCAGCAGCAGCTGGCCTGGGGCTCAGCTCACGTTTACTCACAGAGGCCTCGGCACGGTCCCCCAGCTTTGCAATAAGAATGCTCCTTTCGTGGGAGGGTGGGGCTGCTGGATGTATGGGAGATGATTCCCCACCTCTGACGAATTTCAGAATTGTTTACCAGTGGACCAAGTGCCTTGGTAGTGTTTTCCTCTGTATAACTGTTAGGTTCAGTTTTTTTTTCTTTTTTGGTTCAAGTTAGATTTTATTCCTCTTTTATGTTTTTATATATATAAGCATGGAAATAATTCATTCTTATAAATACATCAGTGTGAATGGAAGAACTTTTTTTCTGTTTTATTTTTACATTTTATTTTTAAAAATTTTGAAATTTAATTTTATTTATTTTTTTATACAGTAGGTTATTATTAGTTATCTATTTTATGCATAAACATGTATACAGGTCAATCCCAATCTCCCAAGTCATCCCACCACCACCACCCCATGGCTTCCCCCACTTTGTGTCCATCCGTTTGTTCTCTACCTCTGTGTCTCTATTTCTGCCCTGCAAACCAGTTCATCTGTCCCATTTTTCTAGGTTCCACATATAGGCATTAATATACAATATTTGTTTTTCTCTTTCTGACTTACTTCACTCTGTATGACAGTCTCTAGATCCATCAACTTCTCTACAAATGACTCAGTTTCATTCCTTTTTATGGCTGAGTAATATTTCATTTTATATATGTACCACATCTTTATCCATTCGTCTGTCTGTGGGCATTTAGGTTGCTTCCATTACCTGGCTATTGTAAATAGTGCTGCAATGAACATTGTGGTGAATGTGTCTCTGTGATTTATGGTTTTCTCTGGGTATATGCCCAGAAGTTGGATTGCTGGATCCTATTGTAATTCTCTTTTTAGTTTTTTAAAGGAACCTCCATACTGTTCTCCATAGTGACTGTATCAATTTACATTCCCACCAATAGCGGAAGAGGGTTCCTTATGTCCACACCCTCCCCAGAATTTGTTGTTTGTAGATTATCTGATGATGCCGATTCTAACAGGTGTGAGGTCTTACCTCATTGTAGTTTTGATTTGCATTTCTCTAATAATTAGTGATGTTGAGCAGCTTTTCATGTGCGTCTTGGCCATCTCTGTGTCTTCTTTGAAGAAACGTCTATTTAGATCTTCTGCCCATTTTTGTATTGGTTTGTTTGTTGTATTCATATTAAGCTGCATGAGCTGTATATATATATATTGGAGATTAAACCTTTGTCCATTGATTCGTTTGTGAACGTTTTCGCCCCTTCTGAGGGTTACCTTTTTCCATTCCCGTTTTTTTAACAAAGAAAGAATGAAAGCAAAAGAAGCAGAACACTAATGTGCGTGAAATATGCCTCTTGAAACTGTCGTTTTGAAATATGGACGTCTTTTGAATTTTTTGGTCGATATATGACCCCAGGATTTGTTTTCAGGGCAGGTGTCATTTACAGGCCTGTAATGATTTGGAATATCCACTGACCATTAGCGCTGGGATTAAAGCTGCTGTTGTGTGAAACGGCCACAAGGTGGCAACAGTTCTCCCTTACCAAATCTGGTTACTAGGGCAGCAGAGCCTCAATGGAAGTCGAGTTCTAGATTGGAATTTAGAACGGAATGTGCCAGGAGAAAGCCCCTCAAGTTTGTCTCACTACTTCTTGTTCGTGTTTTTAATTTAATTTTTTATTTTTTATTACAGCAAGTTTGAGTACAACGTTTAGCTTGTTGTAGGTGTGCAAGAGGTGGTTCTTTTACACATATACATATGTCTGTTCTTCCTGGGATCCTTTTCCCATGTACGTTATGACAGAATGTTGAGTAGTCTTCTCTTGGTACTCCGTAGGTCTTTGGTGATTATATATGTCCTACTGTGTTTGTATATGTCTGTTAACCCCAATATCATAATGAATTCAATCCTCACACCTTTCCTTTGGTGAACCATAAGTTTGTTTAATGAATCTGTGATTGCCCTTCTCCGTAGAAATATCTGCCCTGGTATCAATTTATAGGTAACACGTATAAGTGATATGATATGATATGTGTCTTTCACTTTCTGACTTACTCCAAGTCACGTGATTACCTCTAGACTCATCTACGGTGCTGCAAACGGCATTGTGTGCTTCTTTTCCTTGGCGAATATTCTGTCTTAGCGAGGTCCATTTTCTGCAATGTGATTCCCTGAGGGCTGAGGATTAGCTGACCTGGGCAGCCTGACCCTGCCGGCAAGCCCTCCCCAGGTGTGCCTGTGTTGAGGTCAATAGAAACAGCACTCCAGGCAGCAATAGCCCCTGCAGCTGTGCCTGACTCCATATTCTCTGCCCCGTCAGCAGTCTCGGGGCTGTGCTGGTGGGAGGGTGTGAGGGTCCACGGCTTTGTGGTTGGCCCGGTGTGAGTGGGGCTCTGCTGGACTTTCTGCAGGAGTTGCCAGGCTGCCACCTGTAAAGAAGGGGATGTGTCACCCATAACTTCCACTGGAGTATCTCTCCGGGCTGAGGTGAGTAAGGAAGAAAAATGAGTGGGGGCCGGGACAGGAGGGGTATCTCAGGCAGGGCAATGGAAAGCTTCCAGAAGATCGCCCGTGGCCAGGACCATCCTGGCTGACCTGCAGGCACCAAGTTGGCCTGCGTGCTTTCGCTGGTGTGGCTCCACGGCCCTTCCTCTAGGCTTTCAAGCCCTTGTACATATTCAGGTGTTTCACCTGGGAAGGGTGGGAACAGTTCAGCAGCAGCTGGCCTGGGGCTCAGCTCACGTTTACTCACAGAGGCCTCGGCACGGTCTCCCAGCTTTGCAATAAGGAAGCTCCTTGCGTGGGCGGGCGGGGCTGCTGGCTGTATGGGAGATGATTCCCCACCTCTGACCAATTTCAGAATTGTTTACCACTGGAGCAAGTGCCTTGGTAGTGTTTTCCTCTGTATAACAGTTAGGTTCAGTTTTTTTTTTCTTTTTTGGTTCAAGTTCGATTTTATTCCTCTTTTATGTATTTATAGATATAAGCATGGAAATAATTCATTCTTATAAATACATCAGTGTGAATGGAAGAACTTTTTTCCTGTTTTATTTTTACATTTTATTTTTAAAAATTTTGAAATTTAATTTTATTTATTTTTTTATACAGTAGGTTATTATTAGTTATCTATTTTATGCATAGACATGTATATAGGTCAATCCCAATCTCCCAACTCATCCCACCAACACCACCCCATGGCTTCCCCCACTTTGTGTCCATACGTTTGTTCTCTACCTCTGTGTCTCTATTTCTGCCCTGCAAACCAGTTCATCTGTACCATTTTTCTAGGTTCCACATATAGGCATTAATATACAATATTTGTTTTTCTCTTTCTGACTTACTTCACTCTGTATGACAGTCTCTAGATCCATCACCTTCTCTACAAATGACCCAGTTTCATTCCTTTTTATGGCTGAGTAATATTCCATTTTATATATGTACCACATCTTTATCCATTCGTCTGTCTGTGGGCATTTAGGTTGCTTCCATTACCTGGCTATTGTAAATAGTTCTGCAATGAACATTGTGGTGAATGTGTCTTTGTGATTTATGGTTTTCTCTGGGTATATGCCCAGAAGTGGGATTGCTGGATCCTATGTTAATTCTCTTTTTAGTTCTTTAAAGGAACCTCCATACTGTTCTCCATAGTGACTGTATCAATTTACATTCCCACCAATAGCGGAAGAGGGTTCCTTTTGTCCACACCCTCCCCAGAATTTGTTCTTTGTAGATTATCTGATGATGCCGATTCTAACAGGTGTGAGGTCTTAACTCATTGTAGTTTTGATTTGCATTTCTCTAATAATTAGTGATGTTGAGCAGCTTTTCATATGCGTCTTGGCCATCTCTGTGTCTTCTTTGAAGAAACGTCTATTTAGATCTTCTGCCCATTTTTGTATTGGGTTGTTTGTTTTATTAATATTAAGCTGCATGAGCTGTTTATATATATTGGAGATTAAACCTTTGTCCATTGATTCGTTTGTGAACGTTTTCGCCCATTCTGAGGGTTGCCTTTTTCCATTCCCGTTTTTTTACCAAAGAAAGAAAGCAAGCAAAATAAGCAGAACACTAATGTGCGTGAAATATGCCTCTTGAAACTGTCGTTTTGAAATATGGACGTCTTTTGAATTTCTTGGTCGATATATGACCCCAGGATTTGTTTTCAGGGCAGGTGTCATTTACAGGCCTGTAATGATTTGGAATATCCACTGACCATTAGCGCTGGGATTAAAGCTGCTGTTGTGTGAAACGGCCACAAGGTGGCAGCAGTTCTCCCTTACCATATCTGGTTACTAGGGCAGCAGAGCCTCAATGGAAGTCGCGTTCTAGATTGGAATGTAGAACGGAATGTGCCAGGAGAAAGCCCCTCAAGTGTGTCTCACTACTTCTTGTTCGTGGTTTTAATTTAATTTTTTATTTTTTATTACAGCAAGTTTGAGTACAACGTTTAGCTTGTTGTATGTGTGCAAGAGGTGGTTCTTTTACACATATACATATGTCTGTTCTTCCTGGGATCCTTTTCACATGTACGTTATGACAGAATGTTGAGTAGTCTTCTCTTGGCACTCCGTAGGTCTTTGGTGAGTATATACGTCTACTGTGTTTGTATATGTCTGTTAACCCCAATATCGTAATGAATTCAATCCTCACACCTTTCCTTTGGTGAACCATAAGTTTGTTTAATGAATCTGTGATTGCCCTTCTCCGTGGAAATATCTGCCCTGGTATCCATTTTTAGGTAACACCTATAAGTGATATCATATGATATGTGTCTTTCACTTTCTGACTTACTACAAGTCACGTGATTACCTCTAGACTCATCTACCGTGCTGCAAAAGGCATTGTGTCCTTATTTTCCTTGGCTTCTATTCTGCCTTAGCGAGATCCATTTTCAACAATGTGATTCCCTGAGGGTTGTGGATTAGCTGACCTGGGCAGCCTTACCCTGCCGGCCGGCCCTCCCCAGGTGTGCCTGGTTGAGGTCAATATAAACAGCGCTCCAGGCAGCAATAGCCCCTGAAGCTGTGCCTGACTCCATATTCTCTGCCCCTTCAGCAGTCTCGGGGCTGAGCTGGTGGGAGGGAATGAGGGGCCACAGCTGTGTTGGCGGCCCGGTGTGAGTGGGGCACTGCTGGCCTTTCTGCAGGAGTTGCCAGGCTGCCACCTGTAAAGAAGAGGATATGTCACCCATACCTGCCGCTGGAATTTCTCTCCGGACCGAGTTGAGGAAGGAAAAAAGCAGTGGGGGCCGGAACAGGAGGGGTATCACAGGCAGGACAATGGAAAGCTTCCGGAAGAGTACCCGGGGCCAGGACCACCCTGGCTGGCATGCAGGCACCAAGTTGGCCTGCGTGCTGTCGCTGGTGTGGCTCCACGGCCCTTCCTCTAGGCTTTCAAGCCCTTGTACATATTCAGGTGTTTTACCTGCGAAGGGTGGGAACACTTCAGCAGCAGCTGGCCTGTGGCTCAGCTCACCATTATTCAGAGATGCCTCGGCATGGTCTCCCAGCTTTGCAATGAGGACGCTCCTTGCGTGGGGGGGGGGTGCTAGCTGGATGGGAGATGATTCCACACCTCTGACCAATTTCAGAATTGTTTACCGCTGGAGCAAGTGGCCTGATAGGGTTTTCCTCTGTATAACTGGTGGGTTCAGGTTTTTTTCCCTTTATGGTTCAAGTTAGATTTTATTCCTCTTTTATGTATTTATAGATATAAGCATGGAAATAATTCATTCCTATAAATACATGTGTGTGAAGGGAAGAACTTTATTCTGTTTTATTTTTAAATTTTATATTTTAAAATTTTGAAATTTAATTTTATTTACTTTTTCATACAGCAGGTTATTATCAGTTATGTATTTTATGCATATACATGTATACAGGTCAATCCCAATCTCCCAACTCATCCCACCACCACCACACCATGGCTTCCCACACTTGGTGTCCATACGTTTGTTCTCTACCTCTGTGTCTCTATTTCTTCCCTGCAAACCAGTTCATCTGTACCATCTTTTAGGTTCCACATATATGCATTAATATACAATATTTTTTTTCCTCTTTCTGACTTACTTCATTCTATATGACAGTCTCTAGAACCATTGATGTCTCTACAAATGACCCAGTTTCATTCCTTTTTATGGCCGAGTAATATTCCATTTTATATATGTACCCCATCTTTATCCATTCATCTGTCTGTGGGCATTTAGGTTGCTTCCATTACCTGGCTATTGTAAATAGTGCTGCAATGAACATTGTGGTGAATGTGCCTTTTTGATTTATGGTTTTCTCTGGGTATATGCCCAGAAGTGGGATTGCTGGATCAGATGGTAATTCTATTTCTAGTTTTTTAAACGAAACTCCATACTGTTCTCCATACTGACTGTATCAATTAAATTCCCACCAATAGCGGAAGAGGGTTCCTTTTGTCCACACCCTCCCCAGAATTTTTTGTTTGTAGATTATCTGATGATGCTGATTCTAACAGGTGTGAGGTCTTACCTCATTGTAGTTTTGATTTGCATATCTCTAATAATTAGTGCTGTTGAGCAGCTTTTCATGTGCGTCTTGGCCATCTCTGTGTCTTCTTTAAGGAAACGTCTCTTTAGATCTTCTGCCCATTTTTGTATTGGGTTGTTTGTTTTTTTAATATTAAGCTGCATGAGCTGTTTATATATATTGGAGATTAAACCTTTTTCCATTGATTCGTTTGCAACTATTTTCGCCCCTTCTGAGGGATGCCTTTTTCCATTCCCGATTTTTTAACCAAAAAAGAAAGAAAGAAAAAGAAGCAGAACACTAATGTGCATAAAATATGCCTTTTGAAACGGTCGTTTTGAAATATGGACGTCCTTTGAAATTTTTGGTCGCTATGTGACCCCAGGATTTGTTTTCAGGGCAGGTGTCATTTACAGGCCTGCAATGATTTTGAATATCAACTGACCATTAGCGCTGGGATTAAAGCTGCTGTTGTGTGAAACGGCCACAAGGTGGCAGCAGTTCTCCCTTACCAATTCTGGTTAGTAGGGCAACAGAGCCTCAATGGAAGTCGTGTTCTAGATTGGAATTTAGAATGGAATGTGCCAGGAGAGAGCCCCTCATGTTTGTCTCCCTACTTCTTGTTCGTGTTTTTAATTTAATTTTAATTTTTTATTACAGCAAGTTTGATTACAATGTTTGGCTTATTGTAGGTGTCGAAGATGCGGTTTTTTTACACATATACAGATGTCTGTTCTTCCTGGGATCCTTTTCCCATGTACGTTATGACAGAATGTTGAGTAGTCTTCTCTTGGTATTCCGTAGGTCTTTGGTGATTATATATATCACCTGTGTTTGTATATGTCTGTTAACCCCGATATCGTAATGAAACCAATCCTCACACCTTTCCTTTTGTGAACCATAAGTTTGTTTAATGAATCTGTGATTGCCCTTCTCTGTGGATATATCTGCCCTGGTATCCATTTTTAGGTAACACCTATAAGTGATATGATATGATACGTGTCTTTCACTTTCTGACTTACTACAACTCACGTGATTACCTCTAGACTCATCTACGGTGCTGCAAATGGCATTGTGTCCTTATTTTCCTTGGCTTCTATTCTGCCTCAGCGAGGTCCATTTTCAACAATGTGATTCCCTGAGGGTTGTGGATTAGCTGACCTGGGCAGCATTACCCTGCCGGCCGGCCGTCCCCAGGTGTGCCTGGTTGAGGTCAATATAAACAGCGCTCCAGGCAGCAATAGCCCCTGAAGCTGTGCCTGACTCCATATTCTCTGCCCCGTCAGCAGTCTCGGGGCTGAGCTGGTGGGAGGGAAAAAGGGGCCACAGCTTTGTTGGCGGCCCGGTGTGAGAGAGGCACTGCTGGCCTTTCTGCAGGAGTTGCCAGGCTGCCACCTGTAAAGAAGAGGATGTGTCACCCATACCTTCCGCTGGAATATCTCTCCGGACAGAGGTGAGGAAGCAAAAATCAGTGGGGGCCGGGACAGGAGGGGTATCACAGGCAGGACAATGGAAAGCTTCCGGAAGAGTACCCGGGGCCAGGACCACCCTGGCTGGCCTGCAGGCACCAAGATGGCCTGCGTGCTGTCGCTATTGTGGCTCCACGGCCCTTCCTCTAGGCTTTCAAGCCCTTGTACATATTCAGGTGTTTTACCTGGGAAGGGTGGGAACAGTTCAGCAGCAGCTGGCATGGGGCTCATCTCACCTTTATTCAGAGATGCCTCGGCACGGTCCCCCAGCTTTGCAATGAGGACGCTCCTTGCGTGGGGTGTGGGTTGCTGGCTGTATGGGATATGATTCCCCACCTCTGACCAGTTTCAGAATTGTTTACCACTGGAACAAGTGCCCTGATAGTGTTTTCCTCTGTATAACTGGTGGCTTCAGGTTTTTTTTTTTTATGGTTCAAGTAAGATTTTATTCCTCTTTTATATATTTATAGATATAAGCATGGAAATAATTCATTCCTATAAATACATCTGTGTGAAGGGAAGAACTTTTTTCTCTATTATTTTTAAATTCTATTTTTTAAAATTTTGAAATTTAATTTTATTTATATTTTTATACATCAGGTTATTATTAGTTATGTATTTTATGCATATACATGTATGCAGGTCAATCCCAATCTCCCAACTCATCCCACCACCACCACACCATGGCTTCCCACACTTGGTGTCCATACGTTTGTTCTCTACCTCTGTGTCTCTATTTCTTCCCTGCAAACCAGTTCATGTGTACCATCTTTTAGGTTCCACATATATGCATTAATATACAATATTTGTTTTCCTCTTTCTGACTTACTTCATTCTATATGACATTCTCTAGGTCCATCGATGTCTCTACAAATGACCCAGTTTCATTCCTTTTTATGGCCGAGTAATATTCCATTTTATGTATGTACCCCATCTTTATCCATTCATCTGTCTGTGGGCATTTAGTTTGCTTCCATTACCTGGCTATTTTAAATAGTGCTGCAATGAACATTGTGGTGAATGTGCCTTTTTGATTTATGGTTTTCTCTGGGTATATGCCCAGAAGTGGGATTCCTGGATCAGATGGTAATTCTATTTCTAGTTTTTTAAAGGAAACTCCATACTGTTCTCCATAGTGACGGTATCAATTTACATTCCCACCAATAGTGGAAGAGTGCTCCTTTTGTCCACACCCTCCCCAGAATTTGTTGTTTGTAGATTTTCTGATGATGCCGATCCTAACAGGTGTGAGGTGATACCTCATTGTAGTTTTGATTTGCATTTCTCTAATAATTAGTGATGTTGAGCACCTTGTCATGTGCGTCTTGGCCATCTCTGTGTCTTCTTTGAAGAAACGTCTATTTAGATCTTCTGCCCATTTTTGTATTGGGTTGTTTGTTTTATTAATATTAAGCTGCATGAGCTGTTTATATATATTGGAGATTAAAACTTTGTACATTGATTCGTTTGTGAACGTTTTCGCCCATTCTGAGGGTTGCCTTTTTCCATTCCCGTTTTTTTAACAAAGAAAGAAAGCAAGCAAAAGAAGCAGAACACTAATGTGCATAAAATATGCCTTTTGAAACGGTCGTTTTGAAATATGGACGTCCTTTGAATTTTTTGGTCGCTATGTGACCCCAGGATTTGTTTTCAGGGCAGGTGTCATTTACAGGCCTGTAATGATTTGGAATATCCACTGACCATTAGCGCTGGGATTAAAGCTGCTGTTGTGTGAAACGGCCACAAGGTGGCAGCAGTTCTCCCTTACCAAATCTGGTTACTAGGGCAGCAGAGCCTCAAAGGAAGTCGAGTTCTAGATTGGAATTTAGAACGGAATGTGCCAGGAGAAAGCCCCTCAAGTTTGTCTCACTACTTCTTGTTCGTGTTTTTAATTTAATTTTTATTTTTTATTACAGCAAGTTTGAGTACAACGTTTAGCTTGTTGTAGGTGTGCAAGAGGTGATTCTTTTACACATATACATATGTCTGTTCTTCCTGGGATCCTTTTCCCATGTACGTTATGACAGAATGTTGAGTAGTCTTCTCTTGGTACTCCGTAGGTCTTTGGTGATTATATATGTCTACTGTGTTTGTATATGTCTGTTAACACCAATATCGGAATGAATTCAATCCTCACACCTTACCTTTGGTGAACCATAAGTTTGTTTAATGAATCTGTGATGGCCCTTCTCCGTGGAAATATCTGCCCTGGTATCAATTTATAGGTAACACCTATAAGTGATATGATATGATATGTGTCTTTCACTTTCTGACTTACTCCAAGTCACGTGATTACCTCTAGACTCATCTACGGTGCTGCAAATGGCATTGTGTGCTTCTTTTCCTTGGCGAATATTCTGTCTTAGCGAGGTCCATTTTCTGCAATGTGATTCCCTGAGGGCTGAGGATTAGCTGACCTGGGCAGCCTGACCCTGCCGGCAAGCCCTCCCCAGGTGTGCCTGGGTTGAGGTCAATATAAACAGCACTCCAGGCAGCAATAGCCCCTGCAGCTGTGCCTGACTCCATATTCTCTGCCCCGTTAGCAGTCTCGGGGCTGTGCTGGTGGGAGGGTGTGAGGGTCCACGGCTTTGTGGGTGGCCCGGTGTGAGTGGGGCTCTGCTGGACTTTCTGCAGGAGTTGCCAGGCTGCCACATGTAAAGAAGAGGATGTGTCACCCATAACTTCCACTGGAATATCTCTCCGGGCTGAGGTGAGGAAGGAAAAAAAGGAGTGGGGGCCGGGACAGGAGGGGTATCTCAGGCAGGGCAATGGAAAGCTTCCAGAAGAGCGCCCGTGGCCAGGACCATCCTGGCTGACCTGCAGGCACCAAGGTGGCTTGCGTGCTGTCACTGGTGTGGCTCCACGGCCCTTCCTCTAGGCTTTCAAGCCCTTGTACATATTCAGGTGTTTCACCTAGGAAGGGTGGGAACAGTTCAGCAGCAGCTGGCCTGGGGCTCAGCTCACGTTTACTCACAGAGGCCTCGGCACGGTCCCTCAGCTTTGCAATAAGGACGCTCCTTGCGTGGGTGGGCGGGGCTGCTGGCTCTATGGGAGATGATTCCCCACCTCTGACAAATTTCAGAATTGTTTACCACTGGAGCAAGTGCCTTGGTAGTGTTTTCCTCTGTATAACTGTTAGGTTCAGTTTTTTTTTTCTTTTTTGGTTCAAGTTAGATTTTATTCCTCTTTTATGTATTTATGGATATAAGCATGGAAATAATTCATTCTTATAAATACATCAGTATGAATGGAAGAACTTTTTTTCTGTTTTATTTTTACATTTTATTTTTAACAATTTTGAAATATAATTATATTTATTTTTATATACACTAGGTTATTATTAGTTATCTATTTAATGCATATACATGTATACAGGTCAATCCCAATCTCCCAACTCATCCCACCACCACCACCCCATGGCTTCCCCCACTTTGTGTCCATACGTTTGTTCTCTACCTCTGTGTCTCTATTTCTGCCCTGCAAACCAGTTCATCTGTACCATTTTTCTAGGTTCCACATATAGGCATTAATATACAATATTTGTTTTTCTCTTTCTGACTTACTTCACTTTGTATGACAGACTCTAGATCCATCAACTTCTCTACAAATGACTCAGTTTCATTCCTTTTTGTGGCTGAGTAATATTCCATTTTATATATGTACCACATCTTTAACCATTCGTCTGTCTGTGGGCATTTAGGTTGCTTCCATTACCTGGCTATTGTAAATAGTGCTGCAATGAACATTGTGGTGAATGTGTCTCTGTGATTTATGGTTTTCTCTGGGTATATGCCCAGAAGTGGGATTGCTGGATCCTATGGTAATTCTCTTTTTAGTTTTTTAAAGGAACCTCCATACTGTTCTCCATAGTGACTGTATCAATTTACATTCCCACCAATAGCGGAAAGAGGGTTCCTTTTGTCCACACCCTCCCCAGAATTTGTTGTTTGTAGATTATCTAATGATGCCGATTCTAACAGGTGTGAGGTCTTACCTCATTGTAGTTTTGATTTGCATTTCTCTAATAATTAGTGATGTTGAGCAGCTTTTCATGTGCGTCTTGGCCATCTCTGTGTCTTCTTTGAAGAAACGTCTATTTAGATCTTCTGCCCATTTTTGTATTGGGTTGTTTTTTGTATTAATATTAAGCTGCATGAACTGTATATATATATTGGAGATTAAACCTTTTTCCATTGATTCGTTTGTGAACGTTTTCGCCCCTTCTGAGGGTTACCTTTTTCCATTCCCGTTTTTTCAACAAAGAAAGAAAGTAAGCAAAAGAATCAGAACACTGATGTGCGTGAAATATGCCTCTTGAAACTGTCGTTTTGAAATATGGACGTCTTTTGAATTTTTTGGTCGATATATGACCCCAGGATTTGTTTTCAGGGCAGGTGTCATTTACAGGCCTGTAATGATTTGGAATATCCACTGACCATTAGCGCTGGGATTAAAGCTGCTGTTGTGTGAAACGGCCACAAGGTGGCAGCAGTTCTCCCTTACCAAATCTGGTTACTAGGGCAGCAGAGCCTCAATGTAAGTCGCGATCTATATTGGAATTTAGAAAGGAATGTGCCAGGAGAAATCCCCTCAAGTTTCTCTCACTACTTCTTGTTCGTGTTTTTAATTTAATTTTTTATTTTTTATTACAGCAAGTTTGAGTACAACGTTTAGCTTGTTGTAGGTGTGCAAGAGGTGGTTCTTTTACACATATACATATGTCTGTTCTTCCTGGGATCCTTTTCCCATGTACGTTATGACAGAATGTTGAGTAGTCTTCTCTTGGTACTCCGTAGGTCTTTGGTGATTATATATGTCTACTGTGTTTGTATATGTCTGTTAACTCCAATATCGTAATGAATTCAATCCTCACACCTTTCCTTTTGTGAACCCTAAGTTTGTTTAATGAATCTGTGATTGCCCTTCTCCGTGGAAATATCTGCCCTGGTATCAATTTATAGGTAACACCTATAAGTGATATGATATGATATGTGTCTTTCACTTTCTGACTTACTCCAAGTCACGTGATTACCTCTAGACTCATCTACGGTGCTGCAAATGGCATTGTGTGCTTCTTTTCCTTGGCGAATATTCTGTCTTAGCGAGGTCCATTTTCTGCAATGTGATTCCCTGAGGGCTGAGGATTAGCTGACCTGGGCAGCCTGACCCTGCCGGCAAGCCCTCCCCAGGTGTGCCTGGGTTGAGGTCAATAGAAACAGCACTCCAGGCAGCAATAGCCCCTGCAGCTGTGCCTGACTCCATATTCTCTGCCCCGTCAGCAGTCTCGGGGCTGTGCTGGTGGGAGGGTGTGAGGGTCCACGGCTTTGTGGGTGGCCCGGTGTGAGTGGGGCTCTGCTGGACTTTCTGCAGGAGTTGCCAGGCTGCCACCTGTAAAGAAGAGGATGTGTCACCCATAACTTCCACTGGAGTATCTCTCCGGGCTGAGGTGAGGAAGGAAAAAAAGGATTGGGGGCCGGGACAGGAGGGGTATCTCAGGCAGGGCAATGGAAAGCTTCCAGAAGAGCGCCCGTGGCCAGGACCATGCTGGCTGACCTGCAGGCACCAAGGTGGCCTGCGTGCTGTCGCTGGTGTGGCTCCACGGCCCTTCCTCTAGGCTTTCAAGCCCTTGTACATATTCAGGTGTTTCACCTGGGAAGGGTGGGAACAGTTCAGCAGCAGCTGGCCTGGGGCTCAGCTCACGTTTACTCAAAGAGGCCTCGGCACGGTCCCCCAGCTTTGCAATAAGGACGCTCCTTGCGTGGGCGGGCGGGGCTGCTGGCTCTATGGGAGATGATTCCCCACCTCTGACCAATTTCAGAATTGTTTACCACTGGAGCAAGTGCCTTGGCAGTGTTTTCCTCTGTATAACTGTTAGGTTCAGTTTTTTTTTTTCTTTTTTGGTTCAAGTTAGATTTTATTCCTCTTTTATGTATTTATGGATATAAGCATGGAAATAATTCATTCTTATAAATACATCAGTGTGAATGGACGAACATTTTTTCTGTTTTATTTTTACATTTTATTTTTAAAATTTTTGAAATTTAATTTTATTTATTTTTTTATACAGTAGGTTATTATTAGTTATCTATTTTATGCATAGACATGTATACAGGTCAATCCCAATCTCCCAACTCATCCCATCACCACCACCCCATGGCTTCCCCCACTTTGTGTCCATACGTTTGTTCTCTACCTCTGTGTCTCTATTTCTGCCCTGCAAACCAGTTCATCTGTAGCATTTTTCTAGGTTCCACATATAGGCATTAATATACAATATTTGTTTTTTTCTTTCTGACTTACTTCACTCTGTATGACAGTCTCTAGATCCATCAACTTCTCTACAAATGACCCAGTTTCATTCCTTTTTATGGCTGAGTAATATTCCATTTTATATATGTACCACATCTTTAACCATTCGTCTGTCTGTGGGCATTTAGGTTGCTTCCATTACCTGGCTATTGTAAATAGTGCTGCAATGAACATTGTGGTGAATGTGTCTTTGTGATTTATGGTTTTCTCTGGGTATATGCCCAGAAGTGGGATTGCTGGATCCTATGGTAATTCTCTTTTTAGTTTTTTAAAGGAACCTCCATACTGTTCTCCATAGTGACTGTATCAATTTACATTCCCACCAATAGCGGAAGAGGGTTCCTTTTGTCCACACCCTCCCCAGAATTTGTTTTTTGTAGATTATCTGATGATGCCGATTCTAACAGGTGTGAGGTCTTACCTCATTGTACTTTTGTTTTGCATTTCTCTAATAATTAGTGATGTTGAGCAGCTTTTCATGTGCGTCTTGGCCATCTCTGTGTCTTCTTTGAAGAAACGTCTATTTAGATCTTCTGCCCATTTTTGTATTGGGTTGTTTGTTTTATTAATATTAAGCTGCATGAGCTGTTTATATATATTGGAGATTAAACCTTTGTCCATTGATTTGTTTGTGTACGTTTTCGCCAATTCTGAGGGTTGCCTTTTTCCATTCCCGTTTTTTTAACAAAGAAAGAAAGAAAGCAAAAGAAGCAGAACACTAATGTGCGTGAAATATGCCTCTTGAAACTGTCGTTTTGAAATATGGACGTCTTTTGAATTTTTTGGTCGATATATGACCCCAGGATTTGTTTTCAGGGCAGGTGTCATTTACAGGCCTGTAATGATTTGGAATATCCACTGACCATTAGCGCTGGGATTAAAGCTGCTGTTGTGTGAAACGGCCACAAGGTGGCAGCAGTTCTCCCTTACCAAATCTGGTTACTAGGGCAGCAGAGCCTCAATGGAAGTCGCGTTCTAGATTGGAATGTAGAACGGAATGTGCCAGGAGAAAGCCCCTCATGTTTGTCTCACTACTTCTTGTTCGTGTTTTTAATTTAAGTTTTTATTTTTTATTACAGCAAGTTTGAGTACAACGTTTAGCTTGTTGTAGGTGTGCAAGAGGTGGTTCTTTTACACATATACATATGTCTGTTCTTCCTGGGATCTTTTTCCAATGTACGTTATGACAGAATGTTGAGTAGTCTTCTCTTGGTACTCCGTAGGTCTTTTGTGATTATATACTTCTACTGTGTTTGTATATGTCTGTTAACCCCAATATCGTAATGAATTCAATCCTCACACCTTTCCTTTGGTGAACCATATGTTTGTTTAATGAATCTGTGATTGCCCTTCTCCGTGGAAATATCTGCCCTGGTATCAATTTATAGGTAACACCTATAAGTGATATGATATGATATGTGTCTTTCACTTTCTGACTTACTCCAAGTCACGTGATTACCTCTAGACTCATCTACGGTGCTGCAAATGGCATTGTGTGCTTCTTTTCCTTGGCGAATATTCTGTCTTAGCGAGGTCCATTTTCTGCAATGTGATTCCCTGAGGGCTGAGGATTAGCTGACCTGGGCAGCCTGACCCTGCCGGCAAGCCCTCCCCAGGTGTGCCTGGGTTGAGGTCAATATAAACAGCACTCCAGGCAGCAATAGCCCCTGCAGCTGTGCCTGACTCCATATTCTCTGCCCCGTTAGCAGTCTCGGGGCTGTGCTGGTGGGAGGGTGTGAGGGTCCACGGCTTTGTGGGTGGCCCGGTGTGAGTGGGGCTCTGCTGGACTTTCTGCAGGAGTTGCCAGGCTGCCACATGTAAAGAAGAGGATGTGTCACCCATAACTTCCACTGGAATATCTCTCCGGGCTGAGGTGAGGAAGGAAAAAAAGGAGTGGGGGCCGGGACAGGAGGGGTATCTCAGGCAGGGCAATGGAAAGCTTCCAGAAGAGCGCCCGTGGCCAGGACCATCCTGGCTGACCTGCAGGCACCAAGGTGGCTTGCGTGCTGTCACTGGTGTGGCTCCACGGCCCTTCCTCTAGGCTTTCAAGCCCTTGTACATATTCAGGTGTTTCACCTTGGAAGGGTGGGAACAGTTCAGCAGCAGCTGGCCTGGGGCTCAGCTCACGTTTACTCACAGAGGCCTCGGCACGGTCCCCCAGCTTTGCAATAAGGACGCTCCTTGCGTGGGCGGGCGGGGCTGCTGGCTCTATGGGAGATGATTCCCCACCTCTGACAAATTTCAGAATTGTTTACCACTGGAGCAAGTGCCTTGGTAGTGTTTTCCTCTGTATAACTGTTAGGTTCAGTTTTTTTTTTCTTTTTTGGTTCAAGTTAGATTTTATTCCTCTTTTATGTATTTATGGATATAAGCATGGAAATAATTCATTCTTATAAATACATCAGTATGAATGGAAGAACTTTTTTTCTGTTTTATTTTTACATTTTATTTTTAACAATTTTGAAATATAATTATATTTATTTTTTTATACACTAGGTTATTATTAGTTATCTATTTAATGCATATACATGTATACAGGTCAATCCCAATCTCCCAACTCATCCCACCACCACCACCCCATGGCTTCCCCCACTTTGTGTCGATACGTTTGTTCTCTACCTCTGTGTCTCTATTTCTGCCCTGCAAACCAGTTCATCTGTAGCATTATTCTAGGTTCCACATATAGGCATTAATATACAATATTTGTTTTTCTCTTTCTGACTTACTTCACTTTGTATGACAGTCTCTAGATCCATCAACTTCTCTACAAATGACTCAGTTTCATTCCTTTTTGTGGCTGAGTAATATTCCATTTTATATATGTACCACATCTTTAACCATTCGTCTGTCTGTGGGCATTTAGGTTGCTTCCATTACCTGGCTATTGTAAATAGTGCTGCAATGAACATTGTGGTGAATGTGTCTCTGTGATTTATGGTTTTCTCTGGGTATATGCCCAGAAGTGGGATTGCTGGATCCTATGGTAATTCTCTTTTTAGTTTTTTAAAGGAACCTCCATACTGTTCTCCATAGTGACTGTATCAATTTACATTCCCACCAATAGCGGAAAGAGGGTTCCTTTTGTCCACACCCTCCCCAGAATTTGTTGTTTGTAGATTATCTAATGATGCCGATTCTAACAGGTGTGAGGTCTTACCTCATTGTAGTTTTGATTTGCATTTCTCTAATAATTAGTGATGTTGAGCAGCTTTTCATGTGCGTCTTGGCCATCTCTGTGTCTTCTTTGAAGAAACGTCTATTTAGATCTTCTGCCCATTTTTGTATTGGGTTGTTTGTTGTATTAATATTAAGCTGCATGAACTGTATATATATATTGGAGATTAAACCTTTTTCCATTGATTCGTTTGTGAACGTTTTCGCCCCTTTTGAGGGTTACCTTTTTCCATTCCCGTTTTTTCAACAAAGAAAGAAAGTAAGCAAAAGAATCAGAACACTGATGTGCGTGAAATATGCCTCTTGAAACTGTCGTTTTGAAATATGGACGTCTTTTGAATTTTTTGGTCGATATATGACCCCAGGATTTGTTTTCAGGGCAGGTGTCATTTACAGGCCTGTAATGATTTGGAATATCCACTGACCATTAGCGCTGGGATTAAAGCTGCTGTTGTGTGAAACGGCCACAAGGTGGCAGCAGTTCTCCCTTACCAAATCTGGTTACTAGGGCAGCAGAGCCTCAATGTAAGTCGCGATCTATATTGGAATTTAGAAAGGAATGTGCCAGGAGAAAGCCCCTCAAGTTTCTCTCACTACTTCTTGTTCGTGTTTTTAATTTAATTTTTTATTTTTTATTACAGCAAGTTTGAGTACAATGTTTAGCTTGTTGTAGGTGTGCAAGAGGTGGTTCTTTTACACATATACATATGTCTGTTCTTCCTGGGATCCTTTTCCCATGTACGTTATGACAGAATGTTGAGTAGTCTTCTCTTGGTACTCCGTAGGTCTTTGGTGATTATATATGTCTACTGTGTTTGTATATGTCTGTTAACTCCAATATCGTAATGAATTCAATCCTCACACCTTTCCTTTTGTGAACCCTAAGTTTGTTTAATGAATCTGTGATTGCCCTTCTCCGTGGAAATATCTGCCCTGGTATCAATTTATAGGTAACACCTATAAGTGATATGATATGATATGTGTCTTTCACTTTCTGACTTACTCCAAGTCACGTGATTACCTCTAGACTCATCTACGGTGCTGCAAATGGCATTGTGTGCTTCTTTTCCTTGGCGAATATTCTGTCTTAGCGAGGTCCATTTTCTGCAATGTGATTCCCTGAGGGCTGAGGATTAGCTGACCTGGGCAGCCTGACCCTGCCGGCAAGCCCTCCCCAGGTGTGCCTGGGTTGAGGTCAATAGAAACAGCACTCCAGGCAGCAATAGCCCCTGCAGCTGTGCCTGACTCCATATTCTCTGCCCCGTCAGCAGTCTCGGGGCTGTGCTGGTGGGAGGGTGTGAGGGTCCACGGCTTTGTGGGTGGCCCGGTGTGAGTGGGGCTCTGCTGGACTTTCTGCAGGAGTTGCCAGGCTGCCACCTGTAAAGAAGAGGATGTGTCACCCATAACTTCCACTGGAGTATCTCTCCGGGCTGAGGTGAGGAAGGAAAAAAAGGAGTGGGGGCCGGGATAGGATGGGTATCTCAGGCAGGGCAATGGAAAGCTTCCAGAAGAGCGCCCGTGGCCAGGACCATCCTGGCTGACCTGCAGGCACCTAGTTGGCCTGCGTGCTTTCGCTGGTGTGGCTCCATGGCCCTTCCTCTAGGCTTTCAAGCCCTTGTACATATTCAGGTGTTTCACCTGGGATGGGTGGGAACAGTTCAGCAGCAGCTGGCCTGGGGCTCAGCTCACGTTTACTCACAGAGGCCTCGGCACGGTCCCCCAGCTTTGCAATAAGGATGCTCCTTTCGTGGGCGGGTGGGGCTGCTGGCTGTATGGGAGATGATTCCCCACCTCTGACGAATTTCAGAATTGTTTACCAGTGGACCAAGTGCCTTGGTAGTGTTTTCCTCTGTATAACTGTTAGGTTCAGTTTTTTTTTCTTTTTTGGTTCAAGTTAGATTTTATTCCTCTTTTATGTTTTTATATATATAAGCATGGAAATAATTCATTCTTATAAATACATCAGTGTGAATGGAAGAACTTTTTTTCTGTTTTATTTTTACATTTTATTTTTAAAAATTTTGAAATTTAATTTTATTTATTTTTTTATACAGTAGGTTATTATTAGTTATCTATTTTATGCATAAACATGTATACAGGTCAATCCCAATCTCCCAAGTCATCCCACCACCACCACCCCATGGCTTCCCCCACTTTGTGTCCATCCGTTTGTTCTCTACCTCTGTGTCTCTATTTCTGCCCTGCAAACCAGTTCATCTGTCCCATTTTTCTAGGTTCCACATATAGGCATTAATATACAATATTTGTTTTTCTCTTTCTGACTTACTTCACTCTGTATGACAGTCTCTAGATCCATCAACTTCTCTACAAATGACTCAGTTTCATTCCTTTTTATGGCTGAGTAATATTTCATTTTATATATGTACCACATCTTTATCCATTCGTCTGTCTGTGGGCATTTAGGTTGCTTCCATTACCTGGCTATTGTAAATAGTGCTGCAATGAACATTGTGGTGAATGTGTCTCTGTGATTTATGGTTTTCTCTGGGTATATGCCCAGAAGTTGGATTGCTGGATCCTATGGTAATTCTCTTTTTAGTTTTTTAAAGGAACCTCCATACTGTTCTCCATAGTGACTGTATCAATTTACATTCCCACCAATAGCGGAAGAGGGTTCCTTATGTCCACACCCTCCCCAGAATTTGTTGTTTGTAGATTATCTGATGATGCCGATTCTAACAGGTGTGAGGTCTTACCTCATTGTAGTTTTGATTTGCATTTCTCTAATAATTAGTGATGTTGAGCAGCTTTTCATGTGCGTCTTGGCCATCTCTGTGTCTTCTTTGAAGAAACGTCTATTTAGATCTTCTGCCCATTTTTGTATTGGTTTGTTTGTTGTATTCATATTAAGCTGCATGAGCTGTATATATATATATTGCAGATTAAACCTTTGTCCATTGATTCGTTTGTGAACGTTTTCGCCCCTTCTGAGGGTTACCTTTTTCCATTCCCGTTTTTTTAACAAAGAAAGAATGAAAGCAAAAGAAGCAGAACACTAATGTGCGTGAAATATGCCTCTTGAAACTGTCGTTTTGAAATATGGACGTCTTTTGAATTTTTTGGTCGATATATGACCCCAGGATTTGTTTTCAGGTCAGGTGTCATTTACAGGCCTGTAATGATTTGGAATATCCACTGACCATTAGCGCTGGGATTAAAGCTGCTGTTGTGTGAAACGGCCACAAGGTGGCAACAGTTCTCCCTTACCAAATCTGGTTACTAGGGCAGCAGAGCCTCAATGGAAGTCGCGTTCTAGATTGGAATTTAGAACGGAATGTGCCAGGAGAAAGCCCCTCAAGTTTGTCTCACTACTTCTTGTTCGTGTTTTTAATTTAATTTTTTATTTTTTATTACAGCAAGTTTGAGTACAACGTTTAGCTTGTTGTAGGTGTGCAAGAGGTGGTTCTTTTACACATATACATATGTCTGTTCTTCCTGGGATCCTTTTCCCATGTACGTTATGACAGAATGTTGAGTAGTCTTCTCTTGGTACTCCGTAGGTCTTTGGTGATTATATATGTCCTACTGTGTTTGTATATGTCTGTTAACCCCAATATCATAATGAATTCAATCCTCACACCTTTCCTTTTGTGAACCCTAAGTTTGTTTAATGAATCTGTGATTGCCCTTCTCCGTGGAAATATCTGCCCTGGTATCAATTTATAGGTAACACCTATAAGTGATATGATATGATATGTGTCTTTCACTTTCTGACTTACTCCAAGTCACGTGATTACCTCTAGACTCATCTACGGTGCTGCAAATGGCATTGTGTGCTTCTTTTCCTTGGCGAATATTCTGTCTTAGCGAGGTCCATTTTCTGCAATGTGATTCCCTGAGGGCTGAGGATTAGCTGACCTGGGCAGCCTGACCCTGCCGGCAAGCCCTCCCCAGGTGTGCCTGGGTTGAGGTCAATAGAAACAGCACTCCAGGCAGCAATAGCCCCTGCAGCTGTGCCTGACTCCATATTCTCTGCCCCGTCAGCAGTCTCGGGGCTGTGCTGGTGGGAGGGTGTGAGGGTCCACGGCTTTGTGGGTGGCCCGGTGTGAGTGGGGCTCTGCTGGACTTTCTGCAGGAGTTGCCAGGCTGCCACCTGTAAAGAAGAGGATGTGTCACCCATAACTTCCACTGGAGTATCTCTCCGGGCTGAGGTGAGGAAGGAAAAAAAGGATTGGGGGCCGGGACAGGAGGGGTATCTCAGGCAGGGCAATGGAAAGCTTCCAGAAGAGCGCCCGTGGCCAGGACCATGCTGGCTGACCTGCAGGCACCAAGGTGGCCTGCGTGCTGTCGCTGGTGTGGCTCCACGGCCCTTCCTCTAGGCTTTCAAGCCCTTGTACATATTCAGGTGTTTCACCTGGGAAGGGTGGGAACAGTTCAGCAGCAGCTGGCCTGGGGCTCAGCTCACGTTTACTCAAAGAGGCCTCGGCACGGTCCCCCAGCTTTGCAATAAGGACGCTCCTTGCGTGGGCGGGCGGGGCTGCTGGCTCTATGGGAGATGATTCCCCACCTCTGACCAATTTCAGAATTGTTTACCACTGGAGCAAGTGCCTTGGCAGTGTTTTCCTCTGTATAACTGTTAGGTTCAGTTTTTTTTTTCTTTTTTGGTTCAAGTTAGATTTTATTCCTCTTTTATGTATTTATGGATATAAGCATGGAAATAATTCATTCTTATAAATACATCAGTGTGAATGGACGAACATTTTTTCTGTTTTATTTTTACATTTTATTTTTAAAATTTTTGAAATTTAATTTTATTTATTTTTTTATACAGTAGGTTATTATTAGTTATCTATTTTATGCATAGACATGTATACAGGTCAATCCCAATCTCCCAACTCATCCCATCACCACCACCCCATGGCTTCCCCCACTTTGTGTCCATACGTTTGTTCTCTACCTCTGTGTCTCTATTTCTGCCCTGCAAACCAGTTCATCTGTAGCATTTTTCTAGGTTCCACATATAGGCATTAATATACAATATTTGTTTTTTTCTTTCTGACTTACTTCACTCTGTATGACAGTCTCTAGATCCATCAACTTCTCTACAAATGACCCAGTTTCATTCCTTTTTATGGCTGAGTAATATTCCATTTTATATATGTACCATATCTTTATCCATTCGTCTCTCTGTGGGTATTTAGGTTGCTTCCATTACCTGGCTATTGTAAATAGTGCTGCAATGAACATTGTGGTGAATGTGTCTTTGTGATTTATGGTTTTCTCTGGGTATATGCCCAGAAGTGGGATTGCTGGATCCTATGGTAATTCTCTTTTTAGTTTTTTAAAGGAACCTCCATACTGTTCTCCATAGTGACTGTATCAATTTACATTCCCACCAATAGCGGAAGAGGGTTCCTTTTGTCCACACCCTCCCCAGAATTTGTTTTTTGTAGATTATCTGATGATGCCGATTCTAACAGGTGTGAGGTCTTACCTCATTGTACTTTTGTTTTGCATTTCTCTAATAATTAGTGATGTTGAGCAGCTTTTCATGTGCGTCTTGGCCATCTCTGTGTCTTCTTTGAAGAAACGTCTATTTAGATCTTCTGCCCATTTTTGTATTGGGTTGTTTGTTTTATTAATATTAAGCTGCATGAGCTGTTTATATATATTGGAGATTAAACCTTTGTCCATTGATTTGTTTGTGTACGTTTTCGCCAATTCTGAGGGTTGCCTTTTTCCATTCCCGTTTTTTTAACAAAGAAAGAAAGAAAGCAAAAGAAGCAGAACACTAATGTGCGTGAAATATGCCTCTTGAAACTGTCGTTTTGAAATATGGACGTCTTTTGAATTTTTTGGTCGATATATGACCCCAGGATTTGTTTTCAGGGCAGGTGTCATTTACAGGCCTGTAATGATTTGGAATATCCACTGACCATTAGCGCTGGGATTAAAGCTGCTGTTGTGTGAAACGGCCACAAGGTGGCAGCAGTTCTCCCTTACCAAATCTGGTTACTAGGGCAGCAGAGCCTCAATGGAAGTCGCGTTCTAGATTGGAATGTAGAACGGAATGTGCCAGGAGAAAGCCCCTCATGTTTGTCTCACTACTTCTTGTTCGTGTTTTTAATTTAAGTTTTTATTTTTTATTACAGCAAGTTTGAGTACAACGTTTAGCTTGTTGTAGGTGTGCAAGAGTTGGTTCTTTTACACATATACATATGTCTGTTCTTCCTGGGATCTTTTTCCAATGTACGTTATGACAGAATGTTGAGTAGTCTTCTCTTGGTACTCCGTAGGTCTTTTGTGATTATATACTTCTACTGTGTTTGTATATGTCTGTTAACCCCAATATCGTAATGAATTCAATCCTCACACCTTTCCTTTGGTGAACCATATGTTTGTTTAATGAATCTGTGATTGCCCTTCTCCGTGGAAATATCTGCCCTGGTATCAATTTATAGGTAACACCTATAAGTGATATGATATGATATGTGTCTTTCACTTTCTGACTTACTCCAAGTCACGTGATTACCTCTAGACTCATCTACGGTGCTGCAAATGGCATTGTGTGCTTCTTTTCCTTGGCGAATATTCTGTCTTAGCGAGGTCCATTTTCTGCAATGTGATTCCCTGAGGGCTGAGGATTAGCTGACCTGGGCAGCCTGACCCTGCCGGCAAGCCCTCCCCAGGTGTGCCTGGGTTGAGGTCAATATAAACAGCACTCCAGGCAGCAATAGCCCCTGCAGCTGTGCCTGACTCCATATTCTCTGCCCCGTTAGCAGTCTCGGGGCTGTGCTGGTGGGAGGGTGTGAGGGTCCACGGCTTTGTGGGTGGCCCGGTGTGAGTGGGGCTCTGCTGGACTTTCTGCAGGAGTTGCCAGGCTGCCACATGTAAAGAAGAGGATGTGTCACCCATAACTTCCACTGGAATATCTCTCCGGGCTGAGGTGAGGAAGGAAAAAAAGGAGTGGGGGCCGGGACAGGAGGGGTATCTCAGGCAGGGCAATGGAAAGCTTCCAGAAGAGCGCCCGTGGCCAGGACCATCCTGGCTGACCTGCAGGCACCAAGGTGGCTTGCGTGCTGTCACTGGTGTGGCTCCACGGCCCTTCCTCTAGGCTTTCAAGCCCTTGTACATATTCAGGTGTTTCACCTTGGAAGGGTGGGAACAGTTCAGCAGCAGCTGGCCTGGGGCTCAGCTCACGTTTACTCACAGAGGCCTCGGCACGGTCCCCCAGCTTTGCAATAAGGACGCTCCTTGCGTGGGCGGGCGGGGCTGCTGGCTCTATGGGAGATGATTCCCCACCTCTGACAAATTTCAGAATTGTTTACCACTGGAGCAAGTGCCTTGGTAGTGTTTTCCTCTGTATAACTGTTAGGTTCAGTTTTTTTTTTCTTTTTTGGTTCAAGTTAGATTTTATTCCTCTTTTATGTATTTATGGATATAAGCATGGAAATAATTCATTCTTATAAATACATCAGTATGAATGGAAGAACTTTTTTTCTGTTTTATTTTTACATTTTATTTTTAACAATTTTGAAATATAATTATATTTATTTTTTTATACACTAGGTTATTATTAGTTATCTATTTAATGCATATACATGTATACAGGTCAATCCCAATCTCCCAACTCATCCCACCACCACGACCCCATGGCTTCCCCCACTTTGTGTCGATACGTTTGTTCTCTACCTCTGTGTCTCTATTTCTGCCCTGCAAACCAGTTCATCTGTAGCATTATTCTAGGTTCCACATATAGGCATTAATATACAATATTTGTTTTTCTCTTTCTGACTTACTTCACTTTGTATGACAGTCTCTAGATCCATCAACTTCTCTACAAATGACTCAGTTTCATTCCTTTTTGTGGCTGAGTAATATTCCATTTTATATATGTACCACATCTTTAACCATTCGTCTGTCTGTGGGCATTTAGGTTGCTTCCATTACCTGGCTATTGTAAATAGTGCTGCAATGAACATTGTGGTGAATGTGTCTCTGTGATTTATGGTTTTCTCTGGGTATATGCCCAGAAGTGGGATTGCTGGATCCTATGGTAATTCTCTTTTTAGTTTTTTAAAGGAACCTCCATACTGTTCTCCATAGTGACTGTATCAATTTACATTCCCACCAATAGCGGAAAGAGGGTTCCTTTTGTCCACACCCTCCCCAGAATTTGTTGTTTGTAGATTATCTAATGATGCCGATTCTAACAGGTGTGAGGTCTTACCTCATTGTAGTTTTGATTTGCATTTCTCTAATAATTAGTGATGTTGAGCAGCTTTTCATGTGCGTCTTGGCCATCTCTGTGTCTTCTTTGAAGAAACGTCTATTTAGATCTTCTGCCCATTTTTGTATTGGGTTGTTTGTTGTATTAATATTAAGCTGCATGAACTGTATATATATATTGGAGATTAAACCTTTTTCCATTGATTCGTTTGTGAACGTTTTCGCCCCTTCTGAGGGTTACCTTTTTCCATTCCCGTTTTTTCAACAAAGAAAGAAAGTAAGCAAAAGAATCAGAACACTGATGTGCGTGAAATATGCCTCTTGAAACTGTCGTTTTGAAATATGGACGTCTTTTGAATTTTTTGGTCGATATATGACCCCAGGATTTGTTTTCAGGGCAGGTGTCATTTACAGGCCTGTAATGATTTGGAATATCCACTGACCATTAGCGCTGGGATTAAAGCTGCTGTTGTGTGAAACGGCCACAAGGTGGCAGCAGTTCTCCCTTACCAAATCTGGTTACTAGGGCAGCAGAGCCTCAATGTAAGTCGCGATCTATATTGGAATTTAGAAAGGAATGTGCCAGGAGAAATCCCCTCAAGTTTCTCTCACTACTTCTTGTTCGTGTTTTTAATTTAATTTTTTATTTTTTATTACAGCAAGTTTGAGTACAACGTTTAGCTTGTTGTAGGTGTGCAAGAGGTGGTTCTTTTACACATATACATATGTCTGTTCTTCCTGGGATCCTTTTCCCATGTACGTTATGACAGAATGTTGAGTAGTCTTCTCTTGGTACTCCGTAGGTCTTTGGTGATTATATATGTCTACTGTGTTTGTATATGTCTGTTAACTCCAATATCGTAATGAATTCAATCCTCACACCTTTCCTTTTGTGAACCCTAAGTTTGTTTAATGAATATGTGATTGCCCTTCTCCGTGGAAATATCTGCCCTGGTATCAATTTATAGGTAACACCTATAAGTGATATGATATGATATGTGTCTTTCACTTTCTGACTTACTCCAAGTCACGTGATTACCTCTAGACTCATCTACGGTGCTGCAAATGGCATTGTGTGCTTCTTTTCCTTGGCGAATATTCTGTCTTAGCGAGGTCCATTTTCTGCAATGTGATTCCCTGAGGGCTGAGGATTAGCTGACCTGGGCAGCCTGACCCTGCCGGCAAGCCCTCCCCAGGTGTGCCTGGGTTGAGGTCAATAGAAACAGCACTCCAGGCAGCAATAGCCCCTGCAGCTGTGCCTGACTCCATATTCTCTGCCCCGTCAGCAGTCTCGGGGCTGTGCTGGTGGGAGGGTGTGAGGGTCCACGGCTTTGTGGGTGGCCCGGTGTGAGTGGGGCTCTGCTGGACTTTCTGCAGGAGTTGCCAGGCTGCCACCTGTAAAGAAGAGGATGTGTCACCCATAACTTCCACTGGAGTATCTCTCCGGGCTGAGGTGAGGAAGGAAAAAAAGGAGTGGGGGCCGGGATAGGATGGGTATCTCAGGCAGGGCAATGGAAAGCTTCCAGAAGAGCGCCCGTGGCCAGGACCATCCTGGCTGACCTGCAGGCACCTAGTTGGCCTGCGTGCTTTCGCTGGTGTGGCTCCATGGCCCTTCCTCTAGGCTTTCAAGCCCTTGTACATATTCAGGTGTTTCACCTGGGATGGGTGGGAACAGTTCAGCAGCAGCTGGCCTGGGGCTCAGCTCACGTTTACTCACAGAGGCCTCGGCACGGTCCCCCAGCTTTGCAATAAGGATGCTCCTTTCGTGGGCGGGTGGGGCTGCTGGCTGTATGGGAGATGATTCCCCACCTCTGACGAATTTCAGAATTGTTTACCAGTGGACCAAGTGCCTTGGTAGTGTTTTCCTCTGTATAACTGTTAGGTTCAGTTTTTTTTTCTTTTTTGGTTCAAGTTAGATTTTATTCCTCTTTTATGTTTTTATATATATAAGCATGGAAATGATTCATTCTTATAAATACATCAGTGTGAATGGAAGAACTTTTTTTCTGTTTTATTTTTACATTTTATTTTTAAAAATTTTGAAATTTAATTTTATTTATTTTTTTATACAGTAGGTTATTATTAGTTATCTATTTTATGCATAAACATGTATACAGGTCAATCCCAATCTCCCAAGTCATCCCACCACCACCACCCCATGGCTTCCCCCACTTTGTGTCCATCCGTTTGTTCTCTACCTCTGTGTCTCTATTTCTGCCCTGCAAACCAGTTCATCTGTCCCATTTTTCTAGGTTCCACATATAGGCATTAATATACAATATTTGTTTTTCTCTTTCTGACTTACTTCACTCTGTATGACAGTCTCTAGATCCATCAACTTCTCTACAAATGACTCAGTTTCATTCCTTTTTATGGCTGAGTAATATTTCATTTTATATATGTACCACATCTTTATCCATTCGTCTGTCTGTGGGCATTTAGGTTGCTTCCATTACCTGGCTATTGTAAATAGTGCTGCAATGAACATTGTGGTGAATGTGTCTCTGTGATTTATGGTTTTCTCTGGGTATATGCCCAGAAGTTGGATTGCTGGATCCTATGGTAATTCTCTTTTTAGTTTTTTAAAGGAACCTCCATACTGTTCTCCATAGTGACTGTATCAATTTACATTCCCACCAATAGCGGAAGAGGGTTCCTTATGTCCACACCCTCCCCAGAATTTGTTGTTTGTAGATTATCTGATGATGCCGATTCTAACAGGTGTGAGGTCTTACCTCATTGTAGTTTTGATTTGCATTT
>NW_027671816.1:0-31380 GCF_964165515.1 Mesoplodon bidens
GGTTTGCAGGGAAGAAATAGAGACACAGAGGTAGAGAACAAACGTATGGACACCAAGTGTGGGAAGCCCTGGGGTGGTGGTGGTGGGATGAGTTGGGAGTTTGCGATTGACCTGTATACATGTATATGCATAAAATACATAACTAATAATAACACGCTGTATTAAAAAGTAAATAAAATTAAATTTCAAAATTTTAAAATATAAAATTTAAAAATAAAACAGAAAAAAGTTCTTCCCTTCACACAGATGTATTTATAGGAATGAATTATTTCCATGCTTATATCTATAAATACATAAAAGAGGAATAAAATCTAACTTGAACCATAAACGAAAAAAAACCCTGAACCCACCAGTTTTACAGAGGAAAACCCTATCAGGGCACTTGCTCCAGCGGTAAACAATTCTGAAATTGGTCAGAGGTGGGGAATCATCTCCCATACAGCCAGCAACCCACCCCCCATGCAAGGAGCGTCCTCATTGCAAAGCTGGGGGACCGTGCCGAGGCATCTCTGAATACAGGTGAGCTGAGCCCCAGGCCAGCTGCTGCTGAACTGTTCCCACCCTTCCCAGGTAAAACACCTGAATATGTACAAAGGCTTGAAAGCCTAGAGGAAGGGCCGTGGAGCCACACCAGCGACAGCACGCAGGCCAACTTGGTGACTGCAGGCCAGCCAGGGTGATCCTGGCCCCGGGCGCTCTTCCGGAAGCTTTCCATTGTCCTGCCTGAGATACCCCTCTTGTCCCGGCCCCCACTGCTTTTTTCCTTCCTCACCTCTGTGCGGAGAGAAATTCCAGCGGAAGGTATGGGTGACACATCCTCTTCTTTACAGGTGGCAGCCTGGCAACTCCTGCAGAAAGGCCAGCAGAACCCCACTCACACCGTGCCACCAACAAAGCTGTGGCCCCTCACTCCCTCCCACCAGCACAGCCCCGAGACTGCTGACGGGGCAGAGAATATGGAGTCAGGCACAGCTTCAGGGGCTATTGCTGCCTGGAGCGCTGTTTATATTGACCTCAACCAGGCAGACCTGGGGAGGGCCGGCCGGCTGGGTAAGGCTGCCCAGGTCAGCTAATCCACAACCCTCAGGGAATCACATTGTTGAAAATGGACCTCGCTAAGGCTGAATAGAAGCCAAGGAAAATAAGGACACAATGCCATTTGCAGCACCGTAGATGAGTCTAGAGGTAATCACGTGACTTGTAGTAAGTCAGAAAGTGAAAGACACATATCATTTCATATCTCTTATAGGTGTTACCTAAAAATGGATACCAGGGCAGATATTTCCACGGAGAAGGGCAATCAGAGATTCATTAAACAAACTTATGGTTCACCAATGGAAAGGTGTGAGGATTGGTTTCATTACGATATCGGGGTTAACAGATATATACAAACACAGTAGACGTATATAATCACCAAAGACCTACGGAATACCAACAGAAGACTACTCAACATTCTGTCATAACGTACCTGGGAAAAGGATCCCAGCAAGAACAGAAATCTGTATATGTGTAAAAGAACCACATCTTCGACACCTATAACAAGCCAAACATTGTAATCAAACTTGCTGTAATAAAAAATAAAAATTTAAATTAAAAACACGAACAAGAAGTAAGGAGACAAACTTGAGGGGCTTTCTCCTGGCACATTCCATTCTAAATTCCAATCTAGAACACGACGTCCATTGAGGCTCTGTTGCCCTAGTAACCAGATGTGTTAAGGGAGAACTGCTGCCAGCTAGTGGCCGTTTCACACAACAGCAGCTTTAATCCCAGGGCTAATGGTCAGTTGATATTCAAAATCATTGCAGGCCTGTAAATGACACCTGCCCTGAAAACAAATCCTGGGGCCACATATCGACCAAAAAATTTAAAGGACGTCCATATTTCAAAACGACCGTTTCAAAAGGCATATTTTATGCACATTAGTGTTCTGCTTCTTTTTCTTTCTTTCTTTTTTGGTTAAAAACACGGGAATGGAAAAAGGCATCCCTCAGAAGGGGCGAAAATAGTTGCAAACGAATCAATGGACAAAGGTTTAATCTCCAATATATATAAACAGCTCATGCAGCTTATTAAGAAAACAAACAACCCAATACAAAAATGGGCAGAAGATCTAAAGAGACGTTTCTTCAAAGAAGACACAGAGATGGCCAAGACGCACATGAAAAGCTGCTCAAGAGCACTAATTATTAGAGAAATGCAAATCAAAACTACCATGAGGTATCACCTCACACCTGTTAGAATCGGCATCATCAGAAAATCTACAAACAACAAATTCTGGGGAGGGTGTGGACAAAAGGAGCCCTCTTCCACTATTGGTGGGAATGTAAATTGATACAGTCACTATGGAGAACAGTATGGAGATTCCTTTAAAAAACTAGAAATAGAATTACCATCTGACCCAGCAATCCCACTTTTGGGCATATACCCAGAGACAACCATAAATCAAAAAGGCACATTCACCACAAGGTTCATTGCAGCACTATTTACAATAGCCAGGTAACGGAAGCAACCTAAATGCCCACAGACAGATGAATGGATAAAGATGGGGTACATATATAAAATGGAATATTACTCGGCCATAAAAAGGAATGAAACTGGGTCATTTGTAGAGACATCGATGGATCTAGAGACTGTCATACAGAATGAAGTAAGACAGAAAGAGGAAAACAAATATTGTATATTAATGCATATATGTGGAACCTAAAAAATGGTACAGATGAACTGGTTTGCAGGGAAGAAATAGAGACACAGAGGTAGAGAACAAACGTATGGACACCAAGTGTGTGAAGCCCTGGGGTGGTGGTGGTGCGATGAGTTGGGAGTTTGCGATTGACCTGTATACATGTATATGCATAAAATACATAACTAATAATAACCCGCTGTATAAAAAAGTAAATAAAATTATATTTCAAAATTTTAAAATATAAAATTTAAAAATAAAACAGAAAAAAGTTCTTCCCTTCACACAGATGTATTTATAGGAATGAATTATTTCCATGCTTATATCTATAAATACATAAAAGAGGAATAAAATCTAACTTGAACCATAAACGAAAAAAAACCCTGAACCCACCAGTTTTACCGAGGAAAACCCTATCAGGGCACTTGCTCCAGCGGTAAACAATTCTGAAATTGGTCAGAGGTGGGGAATCATCTCCCATACAGCCAGCAACCCACCCCCCATGCAAGGAGCGTCCTCATTGCAAAGCTGGGGGACCGTGCCGAGGCATCTCTGAATACAGGTGAGCTGAGCCCCAGGCCAGCTGCTGCTGAACTGTTCCCACCCTTCCCAGGTAAAACACCTGAATATGTACAAAGGCTTGAAAGCCTAGAGGAAGGGCCGTGGAGCCACACCAGCGACAGCACGCAGGCCAACTTGGTGACTGCAGGCCAGCCAGGTTGATCCTGGCCCCGGGCGCTCTTCCGGAAGCTTTCCATTGTCCTGCCTGAGATACCCCTCTTATCCCGGTCCCCACTGCTTTTTTCCTTCCTCACCTCTGTCCGGAGAGAAATTCCAGCGGAAGGTATGGGTGACACATCCTCTTCTTTACAGGTGGCAGCCTGGCAACTCCTGCAGAAAGGCCAGCAGAACCCCACTCACACAGGGCCACCAACAAAGCTGTGGCCCCTCACTCCCTCCCACCAGCACAGCCCCGAGACTGCTGACGGGGCAGAGAATATGGAGTCAGGCACAGCTTCAGGGGCTATTGCTGCCTGGAGCGCTGTTTATATTGACCTCAACCAGGCAGACCTGGGGAGGGCCGGCCGGCTGGGTAAGGCTGCCCAGGTCAGCTAATCCACAACCCTCAGGGAATCACATTGTTGAAAATGGACCTCGCTAAGGCAGAATAGAAGCCAAGCAAAATAAGGACACAATGCCATTTGCAGCACCGTAGATGAGTCTAGAGGTAATCACGTGACTTGGAGTAAGTCAGAAAGTGAAAGACACATATCATTTCACATCACTTATAGGTGTTACCTAAAATAGAAACCAGGGCAGTCATTTCCACTGAGAAGTGCAATCATAGATTCATTCAACAAACTTATGGTTCACCAATGGAAAGGTGTGAGGATTGGTTTCATTACAATATCGGGGTTAACAGACATATACAAACAGAGGTGACATATATAATCACAAAAGACCTACGGAATACCAAGAGAAGACTACTCAACATTCTGTCATAACGTACATGGGAAAAGGATCCCAGGAAGAACAGACATCTGTATATGTGTAAAAGAACCACATCTTCCACACCTACAACAAGCCAAACATTGTAATCAAACTTGCTATAATAAAAAATAAAAAAATTAATTTAAAAATACGAACAAGAAGTAGGGAGTCAAACTTGAGGGGCTTTCTCCTGGCACATTCCATTCTAAATTCTAATCTAGAACACGACGTCCATTGAGGCTCTGTTGCCCTAGTAACCAGATGTGTTAAGGGAGAACTGCTGCCAGCTAGTGGCCGTTTCACACAACAGCAGCTTTAATCCCAGGGCTAATGGTCAGTTGATATTCAAAATCATTGCAGGCCTGTAAATGACACCTGCCCTGAAAACAAATCCTGGGGCCACATATCGACCAAAAAATTTAAAGGACGTCCATATTTCAAAACGACCGTTTCAAAAGGCATATTTTATGCACATTAGTGTTCTGCTTCTTTTTCTTTCTTTCTTTTTTGGTTAAAAACACGGGAATGGAAAAAGGCATCCCTCAGAAGGGGCGAAAATAGTTGCAAACGAATCAATGGACAAAGGTTTAATCTCCAATATAAATAAACAGCTCATGCAGCTTATTAAGAAAACAAACAACCCAATACAAATATGGGCAGAAGATCTAAAGAGACGTTTCTTCAAAGAAGACACAGAGATGGCCAAGACGCACATGAAAAGCTGCTCAAGAGCACTAATTATTAGAGAAATGCAAATCAAAACTACAAAGAGGTATCACCTCACACCTGTTAGAATCGGCATCATCAGAAAATCTACAGACAACAAATTCTGGGGAGGGTGTGGACAAAAGGAGCCCTCTTCCACTATTGGTGGGAATGTAAATTGATACAGTCACTATGGAGAACAGTATGGAGTTTCCTTTAAAAAACTAGAAATAGAATTACCATCTGACCCAGCAATCCCACTTTTGGGCATATACCCAGAGACAACCATAAATGAAAAAGGCACATTCACCACAAGGTTCATTGCAGCACTATTTACAATAGCCAGGTAATGGAAGCAACCTAAATGCCCACAGACAGATGAATGGATAAAGATGGGGTACATATATAAAATGGAATATTACTCGGCCATAAAAAGGAATGAAACTGGGTCATTTGTAGAGACATCGATGGATCTAGAGACTGTCATACAGAATGAAGTAAGTCAGAAAGAGGAAAACAAATATTGTATATTAATGCATATATGTGGAACCTAAAAAATGGTACAGATGAACAGGTTTGCAGGGAAGAAATAGAGACACAGAGGTAGAGAACAAACGTATGGACACCAAGTGTGGGAAGCCCTGGGGTGGTGGTGGTGGGATGAGTTGGGAGTTTGCGATTGACCTGTATACATGTATATGCATAAAATACATAACTAATAATAACACGCTGTATTAAAAAGTAAATAAAATTAAATTTCAAAATTTTAAAATATAAAATTTAAAAATAAAACAGAAAAAAGTTCTTCCCTTCACACAGATGTATTTATAGGAATGAATTATTTCCATGCTTATATCTATAAATACATAAAAGAGGAATAAAATCTAACTTGAACCATAAACGAAAAAAAACCCTGAACCCACCAGTTTTACAGAGGAAAACCCTATCAGGGCACTTGCTCCAGCGGTAAACAATTCTGAAATTGGTCAGAGGTGGGGAATCATCTCCCATACAGCCAGCAACCCACCCCCCATGCAAGGAGCGTCCTCATTGCAAAGCTGGGGGACCGTGCCGAGGCATCTCTGAATACAGGTGAGCTGAGCCCCAGGCCAGCTGCTGCTGAACTGTTCCCACCCTTCCCAGGTAAAACACCTGAATATGTACAAAGGCTTGAAAGCCTAGAGGAAGGGCCGTGGAGCCACACCAGCGACAGCACGCAGGCCAACTTGGTGACTGCAGGCCAGCCAGGGTGATCCTGGCCCCGGGCGCTCTTCCGGAAGCTTTCCATTGTCCTGCCTGAGATACCCCTCTTGTCCCGGCCCCCACTGCTTTTTTCCTTCCTCACCTCTGTGCGGAGAGAAATTCCAGCGGAAGGTATGGGTGACACATCCTCTTCTTTACAGGTGGCAGCCTGGCAACTCCTGCAGAAAGGCCAGCAGAACCCCACTCACACCGTGCCACCAACAAAGCTGTGGCCCCTCACTCCCTCCCACCAGCACAGCCCCGAGACTGCTGACGGGGCAGAGAATATGGAGTCAGGCACAGCTTCAGGGGCTATTGCTGCCTGGAGCGCTGTTTATATTGACCTCAACCAGGCAGACCTGGGGAGGGCCGGCCGGCTGGGTAAGGCTGCCCAGGTCAGCTAATCCACAACCCTCAGGGAATCACATTGTTGAAAATGGACCTCGCTAAGGCTGAATAGAAGCCAAGGAAAATAAGGACACAATGCCATTTGCAGCACCGTAGATGAGTCTAGAGGTAATCACGTGACTTGTAGTAAGTCAGAAAGTGAAAGACACATATCATTTCATATCTCTTATAGGTGTTACCTAAAAATGGATACCAGGGCAGATATTTCCACGGAGAAGGGCAATCAGAGATTCATTAAACAAACTTATGGTTCACCAATGGAAAGGTGTGAGGATTGGTTTCATTACGATATCGGGGTTAACAGATATATACAAACACAGTAGACGTATATAATCACCAAAGACCTACGGAATACCAACAGAAGACTACTCAACATTCTGTCATAACGTACCTGGGAAAAGGATCCCAGCAAGAACAGAAATCTGTATATGTGTAAAAGAACCACATCTTCGACACCTATAACAAGCCAAACATTGTAATCAAACTTGCTGTAATAAAAAATAAAAATTTAAATTAAAAACACGAACAAGAAGTAAGGAGACAAACTTGAGGGGCTTTCTCCTGGCACATTCCATTCTAAATTCCAATCTAGAACACGACGTCCATTGAGGCTCTGTTGCCCTAGTAACCAGATGTGTTAAGGGAGAACTGCTGCCAGCTAGTGGCCGTTTCACACAACAGCAGCTTTAATCCCAGGGCTAATGGTCAGTTGATATTCAAAATCATTGCAGGCCTGTAAATGACACCTGCCCTGAAAACAAATCCTGGGGCCACATATCGACCAAAAAATTTAAAGGACGTCCATATTTCAAAACGACCGTTTCAAAAGGCATATTTTATGCACATTAGTGTTCTGCTTCTTTTTCTTTCTTTCTTTTTTGGTTAAAAACACGGGAATGGAAAAAGGCATCCCTCAGAAGGGGCGAAAATAGTTGCAAACGAATCAATGGACAAAGGTTTAATCTCCAATATATATAAACAGCTCATGCAGCTTATTAAGAAAACAAACAACCCAATACAAAAATGGGCAGAAGATCTAAAGAGACGTTTCTTCAAAGAAGACACAGAGATGGCCAAGACGCACATGAAAAGCTGCTCAAGAGCACTAATTATTAGAGAAATGCAAATCAAAACTACCATGAGGTATCACCTCACACCTGTTAGAATCGGCATCATCAGAAAATCTACAAACAACAAATTCTGGGGAGGGTGTGGACAAAAGGAGCCCTCTTCCACTATTGGTGGGAATGTAAATTGATACAGTCACTATGGAGAACAGTATGGAGATTCCTTTAAAAAACTAGAAATAGAATTACCATCTGACCCAGCAATCCCACTTTTGGGCATATACCCAGAGACAACCATAAATCAAAAAGGCACATTCACCACAAGGTTCATTGCAGCACTATTTACAATAGCCAGGTAACGGAAGCAACCTAAATGCCCACAGACAGATGAATGGATAAAGATGGGGTACATATATAAAATGGAATATTACTCGGCCATAAAAAGGAATGAAACTGGGTCATTTGTAGAGACATCGATGGATCTAGAGACTGTCATACAGAATGAAGTAAGACAGAAAGAGGAAAACAAATATTGTATATTAATGCATATATGTGGAACCTAAAAAATGGTACAGATGAACTGGTTTGCAGGGAAGAAATAGAGACACAGAGGTAGAGAACAAACGTATGGACACCAAGTGTGTGAAGCCCTGGGGTGGTGGTGGTGCGATGAGTTGGGAGTTTGCGATTGACCTGTATACATGTATATGCATAAAATACATAACTAATAATAACCCGCTGTATAAAAAAGTAAATAAAATTATATTTCAAAATTTTAAAATATAAAATTTAAAAATAAAACAGAAAAAAGTTCTTCCCTTCACACAGATGTATTTATAGGAATGAATTATTTCCATGCTTATATCTATAAATACATAAAAGAGGAATAAAATCTAACTTGAACCATAAACGAAAAAAAACCCTGAACCCACCAGTTTTACCGAGGAAAACCCTATCAGGGCACTTGCTCCAGCGGTAAACAATTCTGAAATTGGTCAGAGGTGGGGAATCATCTCCCATACAGCCAGCAACCCACCCCCCATGCAAGGAGCGTCCTCATTGCAAAGCTGGGGGACCGTGCCGAGGCATCTCTGAATACAGGTGAGCTGAGCCCCAGGCCAGCTGCTGCTGAACTGTTCCCACCCTTCCCAGGTAAAACACCTGAATATGTACAAAGGCTTGAAAGCCTAGAGGAAGGGCCGTGGAGCCACACCAGCGACAGCACGCAGGCCAACTTGGTGACTGCAGGCCAGCCAGGTTGATCCTGGCCCCGGGCGCTCTTCCGGAAGCTTTCCATTGTCCTGCCTGAGATACCCCTCTTATCCCGGTCCCCACTGCTTTTTTCCTTCCTCACCTCTGTCCGGAGAGAAATTCCAGCGGAAGGTATGGGTGACACATCCTCTTCTTTACAGGTGGCAGCCTGGCAACTCCTGCAGAAAGGCCAGCAGAACCCCACTCACACAGGGCCACCAACAAAGCTGTGGCCCCTCACTCCCTCCCACCAGCACAGCCCCGAGACTGCTGACGGGGCAGAGAATATGGAGTCAGGCACAGCTTCAGGGGCTATTGCTGCCTGGAGCGCTGTTTATATTGACCTCAACCAGGCAGACCTGGGGAGGGCCGGCCGGCTGGGTAAGGCTGCCCAGGTCAGCTAATCCACAACCCTCAGGGAATCACATTGTTGAAAATGGACCTCGCTAAGGCAGAATAGAAGCCAAGCAAAATAAGGACACAATGCCATTTGCAGCACCGTAGATGAGTCTAGAGGTAATCACGTGACTTGGAGTAAGTCAGAAAGTGAAAGACACATATCATTTCACATCACTTATAGGTGTTACCTAAAATAGAAACCAGGGCAGTCATTTCCACTGAGAAGTGCAATCATAGATTCATTCAACAAACTTATGGTTCACCAATGGAAAGGTGTGAGGATTGGTTTCATTACAATATCGGGGTTAACAGACATATACAAACAGAGGTGACATATATAATCACAAAAGACCTACGGAATACCAAGAGAAGACTACTCAACATTCTGTCATAACGTACATGGGAAAAGGATCCCAGGAAGAACAGACATCTGTATATGTGTAAAAGAACCACATCTTCCACACCTACAACAAGCCAAACATTGTAATCAAACTTGCTATAATAAAAAATAAAAAAATTAATTTAAAAATACGAACAAGAAGTAGGGAGTCAAACTTGAGGGGCTTTCTCCTGGCACATTCCATTCTAAATTCTAATCTAGAACACGACGTCCATTGAGGCTCTGTTGCCCTAGTAACCAGATGTGTTAAGGGAGAACTGCTGCCAGCTAGTGGCCGTTTCACACAACAGCAGCTTTAATCCCAGGGCTAATGGTCAGTTGATATTCAAAATCATTGCAGGCCTGTAAATGACACCTGCCCTGAAAACAAATCCTGGGGCCACATATCGACCAAAAAATTTAAAGGACGTCCATATTTCAAAACGACCGTTTCAAAAGGCATATTTTATGCACATTAGTGTTCTGCTTCTTTTTCTTTCTTTCTTTTTTGGTTAAAAACACGGGAATGGAAAAAGGCATCCCTCAGAAGGGGCGAAAATAGTTGCAAACGAATCAATGGACAAAGGTTTAATCTCCAATATAAATAAACAGCTCATGCAGCTTATTAAGAAAACAAACAACCCAATACAAATATGGGCAGAAGATCTAAAGAGACGTTTCTTCAAAGAAGACACAGAGATGGCCAAGACGCACATGAAAAGCTGCTCAAGAGCACTAATTATTAGAGAAATGCAAATCAAAACTACAAAGAGGTATCACCTCACACCTGTTAGAATCGGCATCATCAGAAAATCTACAGACAACAAATTCTGGGGAGGGTGTGGACAAAAGGAGCCCTCTTCCACTATTGGTGGGAATGTAAATTGATACAGTCACTATGGAGAACAGTATGGAGTTTCCTTTAAAAAACTAGAAATAGAATTACCATCTGACCCAGCAATCCCACTTTTGGGCATATACCCAGAGACAACCATAAATGAAAAAGGCACATTCACCACAAGGTTCATTGCAGCACTATTTACAATAGCCAGGTAATGGAAGCAACCTAAATGCCCACAGACAGATGAATGGATAAAGATGGGGTACATATATAAAATGGAATATTACTCGGCCATAAAAAGGAATGAAACTGGGTCATTTGTAGAGACATCGATGGATCTAGAGACTGTCATACAGAATGAAGTAAGTCAGAAAGAGGAAAACAAATATTGTATATTAATGCATATATGTGGAACCTAAAAAATGGTACAGATGAACAGGTTTGCAGGGAAGAAATAGAGACACAGAGGTAGAGAACAAACGTATGGACACCAAGTGTGGGAAGCCCTGGGGTGGTGGTGGTGGGATGAGTTGGGAGTTTGCGATTGACCTGTATACATGTATATGCATAAAATACATAACTAATAATAACACGCTGTATTAAAAAGTAAATAAAATTAAATTTCAAAATTTTAAAATATAAAATTTAAAAATAAAACAGAAAAAAGTTCTTCCCTTCACACAGATGTATTTATAGGAATGAATTATTTCCATGCTTATATCTATAAATACATAAAAGAGGAATAAAATCTAACTTGAACCATAAACGAAAAAAAACCCTGAACCCACCAGTTTTACAGAGGAAAACCCTATCAGGGCACTTGCTCCAGCGGTAAACAATTCTGAAATTGGTCAGAGGTGGGGAATCATCTCCCATACAGCCAGCAACCCACCCCCCATGCAAGGAGCGTCCTCATTGCAAAGCTGGGGGACCGTGCCGAGGCATCTCTGAATACAGGTGAGCTGAGCCCCAGGCCAGCTGCTGCTGAACTGTTCCCACCCTTCCCAGGTAAAACACCTGAATATGTACAAAGGCTTGAAAGCCTAGAGGAAGGGCCGTGGAGCCACACCAGCGACAGCACGCAGGCCAACTTGGTGACTGCAGGCCAGCCAGGGTGATCCTGGCCCCGGGCGCTCTTCCGGAAGCTTTCCATTGTCCTGCCTGAGATACCCCTCTTGTCCCGGCCCCCACTGCTTTTTTCCTTCCTCACCTCTGTGCGGAGAGAAATTCCAGCGGAAGGTATGGGTGACACATCCTCTTCTTTACAGGTGGCAGCCTGGCAACTCCTGCAGAAAGGCCAGCAGAACCCCACTCACACCGTGCCACCAACAAAGCTGTGGCCCCTCACTCCCTCCCACCAGCACAGCCCCGAGACTGCTGACGGGGCAGAGAATATGGAGTCAGGCACAGCTTCAGGGGCTATTGCTGCCTGGAGCGCTGTTTATATTGACCTCAACCAGGCAGACCTGGGGAGGGCCGGCCGGCTGGGTAAGGCTGCCCAGGTCAGCTAATCCACAACCCTCAGGGAATCACATTGTTGAAAATGGACCTCGCTAAGGCTGAATAGAAGCCAAGGAAAATAAGGACACAATGCCATTTGCAGCACCGTAGATGAGTCTAGAGGTAATCACGTGACTTGTAGTAAGTCAGAAAGTGAAAGACACATATCATTTCATATCTCTTATAGGTGTTACCTAAAAATGGATACCAGGGCAGATATTTCCACGGAGAAGGGCAATCAGAGATTCATTAAACAAACTTATGGTTCACCAATGGAAAGGTGTGAGGATTGGTTTCATTACGATATCGGGGTTAACAGATATATACAAACACAGTAGACGTATATAATCACCAAAGACCTACGGAATACCAACAGAAGACTACTCAACATTCTGTCATAACGTACCTGGGAAAAGGATCCCAGCAAGAACAGAAATCTGTATATGTGTAAAAGAACCACATCTTCGACACCTATAACAAGCCAAACATTGTAATCAAACTTGCTGTAATAAAAAATAAAAATTTAAATTAAAAACACGAACAAGAAGTAAGGAGACAAACTTGAGGGGCTTTCTCCTGGCACATTCCATTCTAAATTCCAATCTAGAACACGACGTCCATTGAGGCTCTGTTGCCCTAGTAACCAGATGTGTTAAGGGAGAACTGCTGCCAGCTAGTGGCCGTTTCACACAACAGCAGCTTTAATCCCAGGGCTAATGGTCAGTTGATATTCAAAATCATTGCAGGCCTGTAAATGACACCTGCCCTGAAAACAAATCCTGGGGCCACATATCGACCAAAAAATTTAAAGGACGTCCATATTTCAAAACGACCGTTTCAAAAGGCATATTTTATGCACATTAGTGTTCTGCTTCTTTTTCTTTCTTTCTTTTTTGGTTAAAAACACGGGAATGGAAAAAGGCATCCCTCAGAAGGGGCGAAAATAGTTGCAAACGAATCAATGGACAAAGGTTTAATCTCCAATATATATAAACAGCTCATGCAGCTTATTAAGAAAACAAACAACCCAATACAAAAATGGGCAGAAGATCTAAAGAGACGTTTCTTCAAAGAAGACACAGAGATGGCCAAGACGCACATGAAAAGCTGCTCAAGAGCACTAATTATTAGAGAAATGCAAATCAAAACTACCATGAGGTATCACCTCACACCTGTTAGAATCGGCATCATCAGAAAATCTACAAACAACAAATTCTGGGGAGGGTGTGGACAAAAGGAGCCCTCTTCCACTATTGGTGGGAATGTAAATTGATACAGTCACTATGGAGAACAGTATGGAGATTCCTTTAAAAAACTAGAAATAGAATTACCATCTGACCCAGCAATCCCACTTTTGGGCATATACCCAGAGACAACCATAAATCAAAAAGGCACATTCACCACAAGGTTCATTGCAGCACTATTTACAATAGCCAGGTAACGGAAGCAACCTAAATGCCCACAGACAGATGAATGGATAAAGATGGGGTACATATATAAAATGGAATATTACTCGGCCATAAAAAGGAATGAAACTGGGTCATTTGTAGAGACATCGATGGATCTAGAGACTGTCATACAGAATGAAGTAAGACAGAAAGAGGAAAACAAATATTGTATATTAATGCATATATGTGGAACCTAAAAAATGGTACAGATGAACTGGTTTGCAGGGAAGAAATAGAGACACAGAGGTAGAGAACAAACGTATGGACACCAAGTGTGTGAAGCCCTGGGGTGGTGGTGGTGCGATGAGTTGGGAGTTTGCGATTGACCTGTATACATGTATATGCATAAAATACATAACTAATAATAACCCGCTGTATAAAAAAGTAAATAAAATTATATTTCAAAATTTTAAAATATAAAATTTAAAAATAAAACAGAAAAAAGTTCTTCCCTTCACACAGATGTATTTATAGGAATGAATTATTTCCATGCTTATATCTATAAATACATAAAAGAGGAATAAAATCTAACTTGAACCATAAACGAAAAAAAACCCTGAACCCACCAGTTTTACCGAGGAAAACCCTATCAGGGCACTTGCTCCAGCGGTAAACAATTCTGAAATTGGTCAGAGGTGGGGAATCATCTCCCATACAGCCAGCAACCCACCCCCCATGCAAGGAGCGTCCTCATTGCAAAGCTGGGGGACCGTGCCGAGGCATCTCT
The DNA here is from genome assembly GCF_964165515.1 of Mesoplodon bidens. NCBI lineage: Eukaryota > Metazoa > Chordata > Mammalia > Artiodactyla > Ziphiidae > Mesoplodon > Mesoplodon bidens. Next base: position 14,142 of record NW_027671816.1, read on the forward strand.
GAATACAGGTGAGCTGAGCCCCAGGCCAGCTGCTGCTGAACTGTTCCCACCCTTCCCAGGTAAAACACCTGAATATGTACAAAGGCTTGAAAGCCTAGAGGAAGGGCCGTGGAGCCACACCAGCGACAGCACGCAGGCCAACTTGGTGACTGCAGGCCAGCCAGGTTGATCCTGGCCCCGGGCGCTCTTCCGGAAGCTTTCCATTGTCCTGCCTGAGATACCCCTCTTATCCCGGTCCCCACTGCTTTTTTCCTTCCTCACCTCTGTCCGGAGAGAAATTCCAGCGGAAGGTATGGGTGACACATCCTCTTCTTTACAGGTGGCAGCCTGGCAACTCCTGCAGAAAGGCCAGCAGAACCCCACTCACACAGGGCCACCAACAAAGCTGTGGCCCCTCACTCCCTCCCACCAGCACAGCCCCGAGACTGCTGACGGGGCAGAGAATATGGAGTCAGGCACAGCTTCGGGGGCTATTGCTGCCTGGAGCGCTGTTTATATTGACCTCAACCAGGCAGACCTGGGGAGGGCCGGCCGGCTGGGTAAGGCTGCCCAGGTCAGCTAATCCACAACCCTCAGGGAATCACATTGTTGAAAATGGACCTCGCTAAGGCAGAATAGAAGCCAAGCAAAATAAGGACACAATGCCATTTGCAGCACCGTAGATGAGTCTAGAGGTAATCACGTGACTTGGAGTAAGTCAGAAAGTGAAAGACACATATCATTTCACATCACTTATAGGTGTTACCTAAAATAGAAACCAGGGCAGTCATTTCCACTGAGAAGTGCAATCATAGATTCATTCAACAAACTTATGGTTCACCAATGGAAAGGTGTGAGGATTGGTTTCATTACAATATCGGGGTTAACAGACATATACAAACAGAGGTGACATATATAATCACAAAAGACCTACGGAATACCAAGAGAAGACTACTCAACATTCTGTCATAACGTACATGGGAAAAGGATCCCAGGAAGAACAGACATCTGTATATGTGTAAAAGAACCACATCTTCCACACCTACAACAAGCCAAACATTGTAATCAAACTTGCTATAATAAAAAATAAAAAAATTAATTTAAAAATACGAACAAGAAGTAGGGAGTCAAACTTGAGGGGCTTTCTCCTGGCACATTCCATTCTAAATTCTAATCTAGAACACGACGTCCATTGAGGCTCTGTTGCCCTAGTAACCAGATGTGTTAAGGGAGAACTGCTGCCAGCTAGTGGCCGTTTCACACAACAGCAGCTTTAATCCCAGGGCTAATGGTCAGTTGATATTCAAAATCATTGCAGGCCTGTAAATGACACCTGCCCTGAAAACAAATCCTGGGGCCACATATCGACCAAAAAATTTAAAGGACGTCCATATTTCAAAACGACCGTTTCAAAAGGCATATTTTATGCACATTAGTGTTCTGCTTCTTTTTCTTTCTTTCTTTTTTGGTTAAAAACACGGGAATGGAAAAAGGCATCCCTCAGAAGGGGCGAAAATAGTTGCAAACGAATCAATGGACAAAGGTTTAATCTCCAATATAAATAAACAGCTCATGCAGCTTATTAAGAAAACAAACAACCCAATACAAATATGGGCAGAAGATCTAAAGAGACGTTTCTTCAAAGAAGACACAGAGATGGCCAAGACGCACATGAAAAGCTGCTCAAGAGCACTAATTATTAGAGAAATGCAAATCAAAACTACAAAGAGGTATCACCTCACACCTGTTAGAATCGGCATCATCAGAAAATCTACAGACAACAAATTCTGGGGAGGGTGTGGACAAAAGGAGCCCTCTTCCACTATTGGTGGGAATGTAAATTGATACAGTCACTATGGAGAACAGTATGGAGTTTCCTTTAAAAAACTAGAAATAGAATTACCATCTGACCCAGCAATCCCACTTTTGGGCATATACCCAGAGACAACCATAAATGAAAAAGGCACATTCACCACAAGGTTCATTGCAGCACTATTTACAATAGCCAGGTAATGGAAGCAACCTAAATGCCCACAGACAGATGAATGGATAAAGATGGGGTACATATATAAAATGGAATATTACTCGGCCATAAAAAGGAATGAAACTGGGTCATTTGTAGAGACATCGATGGATCTAGAGACTGTCATACAGAATGAAGTAAGTCAGAAAGAGGAAAACAAATATTGTATATTAATGCATATATGTGGAACCTAAAAAATGGTACAGATGAACAGGTTTGCAGGGAAGAAATAGAGACACAGAGGTAGAGAACAAACGTATGGACACCAAGTGTGGGAAGCCCTGGGGTGGTGGTGGTGGGATGAGTTGGGAGTTTGCGATTGACCTGTATACATGTATATGCATAAAATACATAACTAATAATAACACGCTGTATTAAAAAGTAAATAAAATTAAATTTCAAAATTTTAAAATATAAAATTTAAAAATAAAACAGAAAAAAGTTCTTCCCTTCACACAGATGTATTTATAGGAATGAATTATTTCCATGCTTATATCTATAAATACATAAAAGAGGAATAAAATCTAACTTGAACCATAAACGAAAAAAAACCCTGAACCCACCAGTTTTACAGAGGAAAACCCTATCAGGGCACTTGCTCCAGCGGTAAACAATTCTGAAATTGGTCAGAGGTGGGGAATCATCTCCCATACAGCCAGCAACCCACCCCCCATGCAAGGAGCGTCCTCATTGCAAAGCTGGGGGACCGTGCCGAGGCATCTCTGAATACAGGTGAGCTGAGCCCCAGGCCAGCTGCTGCTGAACTGTTCCCACCCTTCCCAGGTAAAACACCTGAATATGTACAAAGGCTTGAAAGCCTAGAGGAAGGGCCGTGGAGCCACACCAGCGACAGCACGCAGGCCAACTTGGTGACTGCAGGCCAGCCAGGGTGATCCTGGCCCCGGGCGCTCTTCCGGAAGCTTTCCATTGTCCTGCCTGAGATACCCCTCTTGTCCCGGCCCCCACTGCTTTTTTCCTTCCTCACCTCTGTGCGGAGAGAAATTCCAGCGGAAGGTATGGGTGACACATCCTCTTCTTTACAGGTGGCAGCCTGGCAACTCCTGCAGAAAGGCCAGCAGAACCCCACTCACACCGTGCCACCAACAAAGCTGTGGCCCCTCACTCCCTCCCACCAGCACAGCCCCGAGACTGCTGACGGGGCAGAGAATATGGAGTCAGGCACAGCTTCAGGGGCTATTGCTGCCTGGAGCGCTGTTTATATTGACCTCAACCAGGCAGACCTGGGGAGGGCCGGCCGGCTGGGTAAGGCTGCCCAGGTCAGCTAATCCACAACCCTCAGGGAATCACATTGTTGAAAATGGACCTCGCTAAGGCTGAATAGAAGCCAAGGAAAATAAGGACACAATGCCATTTGCAGCACCGTAGATGAGTCTAGAGGTAATCACGTGACTTGTAGTAAGTCAGAAAGTGAAAGACACATATCATTTCATATCTCTTATAGGTGTTACCTAAAAATGGATACCAGGGCAGATATTTCCACGGAGAAGGGCAATCAGAGATTCATTAAACAAACTTATGGTTCACCAATGGAAAGGTGTGAGGATTGGTTTCATTACGATATCGGGGTTAACAGATATATACAAACACAGTAGACGTATATAATCACCAAAGACCTACGGAATACCAACAGAAGACTACTCAACATTCTGTCATAACGTACCTGGGAAAAGGATCCCAGCAAGAACAGAAATCTGTATATGTGTAAAAGAACCACATCTTCGACACCTATAACAAGCCAAACATTGTAATCAAACTTGCTGTAATAAAAAATAAAAATTTAAATTAAAAACACGAACAAGAAGTAAGGAGACAAACTTGAGGGGCTTTCTCCTGGCACATTCCATTCTAAATTCCAATCTAGAACACGACGTCCATTGAGGCTCTGTTGCCCTAGTAACCAGATGTGTTAAGGGAGAACTGCTGCCAGCTAGTGGCCGTTTCACACAACAGCAGCTTTAATCCCAGGGCTAATGGTCAGTTGATATTCAAAATCATTGCAGGCCTGTAAATGACACCTGCCCTGAAAACAAATCCTGGGGCCACATATCGACCAAAAAATTTAAAGGACGTCCATATTTCAAAACGACCGTTTCAAAAGGCATATTTTATGCACATTAGTGTTCTGCTTCTTTTTCTTTCTTTCTTTTTTGGTTAAAAACACGGGAATGGAAAAAGGCATCCCTCAGAAGGGGCGAAAATAGTTGCAAACGAATCAATGGACAAAGGTTTAATCTCCAATATATATAAACAGCTCATGCAGCTTATTAAGAAAACAAACAACCCAATACAAAAATGGGCAGAAGATCTAAAGAGACGTTTCTTCAAAGAAGACACAGAGATGGCCAAGACGCACATGAAAAGCTGCTCAAGAGCACTAATTATTAGAGAAATGCAAATCAAAACTACCATGAGGTATCACCTCACACCTGTTAGAATCGGCATCATCAGAAAATCTACAAACAACAAATTCTGGGGAGGGTGTGGACAAAAGGAGCCCTCTTCCACTATTGGTGGGAATGTAAATTGATACAGTCACTATGGAGAACAGTATGGAGATTCCTTTAAAAAACTAGAAATAGAATTACCATCTGACCCAGCAATCCCACTTTTGGGCATATACCCAGAGACAACCATAAATCAAAAAGGCACATTCACCACAAGGTTCATTGCAGCACTATTTACAATAGCCAGGTAACGGAAGCAACCTAAATGCCCACAGACAGATGAATGGATAAAGATGGGGTACATATATAAAATGGAATATTACTCGGCCATAAAAAGGAATGAAACTGGGTCATTTGTAGAGACATCGATGGATCTAGAGACTGTCATACAGAATGAAGTAAGACAGAAAGAGGAAAACAAATATTGTATATTAATGCATATATGTGGAACCTAAAAAATGGTACAGATGAACTGGTTTGCAGGGAAGAAATAGAGACACAGAGGTAGAGAACAAACGTATGGACACCAAGTGTGTGAAGCCCTGGGGTGGTGGTGGTGCGATGAGTTGGGAGTTTGCGATTGACCTGTATACATGTATATGCATAAAATACATAACTAATAATAACCCGCTGTATAAAAAAGTAAATAAAATTATATTTCAAAATTTTAAAATATAAAATTTAAAAATAAAACAGAAAAAAGTTCTTCCCTTCACACAGATGTATTTATAGGAATGAATTATTTCCATGCTTATATCTATAAATACATAAAAGAGGAATAAAATCTAACTTGAACCATAAACGAAAAAAAACCCTGAACCCACCAGTTTTACCGAGGAAAACCCTATCAGGGCACTTGCTCCAGCGGTAAACAATTCTGAAATTGGTCAGAGGTGGGGAATCATCTCCCATACAGCCAGCAACCCACCCCCCATGCAAGGAGCGTCCTCATTGCAAAGCTGGGGGACCGTGCCGAGGCATCTCTGAATACAGGTGAGCTGAGCCCCAGGCCAGCTGCTGCTGAACTGTTCCCACCCTTCCCAGGTAAAACACCTGAATATGTACAAAGGCTTGAAAGCCTAGAGGAAGGGCCGTGGAGCCACACCAGCGACAGCACGCAGGCCAACTTGGTGACTGCAGGCCAGCCAGGTTGATCCTGGCCCCGGGCGCTCTTCCGGAAGCTTTCCATTGTCCTGCCTGAGATACCCCTCTTATCCCGGTCCCCACTGCTTTTTTCCTTCCTCACCTCTGTCCGGAGAGAAATTCCAGCGGAAGGTATGGGTGACACATCCTCTTCTTTACAGGTGGCAGCCTGGCAACTCCTGCAGAAAGGCCAGCAGAACCCCACTCACACAGGGCCACCAACAAAGCTGTGGCCCCTCACTCCCTCCCACCAGCACAGCCCCGAGACTGCTGACGGGGCAGAGAATATGGAGTCAGGCACAGCTTCAGGGGCTATTGCTGCCTGGAGCGCTGTTTATATTGACCTCAACCAGGCAGACCTGGGGAGGGCCGGCCGGCTGGGTAAGGCTGCCCAGGTCAGCTAATCCACAACCCTCAGGGAATCACATTGTTGAAAATGGACCTCGCTAAGGCAGAATAGAAGCCAAGCAAAATAAGGACACAATGCCATTTGCAGCACCGTAGATGAGTCTAGAGGTAATCACGTGACTTGGAGTAAGTCAGAAAGTGAAAGACACATATCATTTCACATCACTTATAGGTGTTACCTAAAATAGAAACCAGGGCAGTCATTTCCACTGAGAAGTGCAATCATAGATTCATTCAACAAACTTATGGTTCACCAATGGAAAGGTGTGAGGATTGGTTTCATTACAATATCGGGGTTAACAGACATATACAAACAGAGGTGACATATATAATCACAAAAGACCTACGGAATACCAAGAGAAGACTACTCAACATTCTGTCATAACGTACATGGGAAAAGGATCCCAGGAAGAACAGACATCTGTATATGTGTAAAAGAACCACATCTTCCACACCTACAACAAGCCAAACATTGTAATCAAACTTGCTATAATAAAAAATAAAAAAATTAATTTAAAAATACGAACAAGAAGTAGGGAGTCAAACTTGAGGGGCTTTCTCCTGGCACATTCCATTCTAAATTCTAATCTAGAACACGACGTCCATTGAGGCTCTGTTGCCCTAGTAACCAGATGTGTTAAGGGAGAACTGCTGCCAGCTAGTGGCCGTTTCACACAACAGCAGCTTTAATCCCAGGGCTAATGGTCAGTTGATATTCAAAATCATTGCAGGCCTGTAAATGACACCTGCCCTGAAAACAAATCCTGGGGCCACATATCGACCAAAAAATTTAAAGGACGTCCATATTTCAAAACGACCGTTTCAAAAGGCATATTTTATGCACATTAGTGTTCTGCTTCTTTTTCTTTCTTTCTTTTTTGGTTAAAAACACGGGAATGGAAAAAGGCATCCCTCAGAAGGGGCGAAAATAGTTGCAAACGAATCAATGGACAAAGGTTTAATCTCCAATATAAATAAACAGCTCATGCAGCTTATTAAGAAAACAAACAACCCAATACAAATATGGGCAGAAGATCTAAAGAGACGTTTCTTCAAAGAAGACACAGAGATGGCCAAGACGCACATGAAAAGCTGCTCAAGAGCACTAATTATTAGAGAAATGCAAATCAAAACTACAAAGAGGTATCACCTCACACCTGTTAGAATCGGCATCATCAGAAAATCTACAGACAACAAATTCTGGGGAGGGTGTGGACAAAAGGAGCCCTCTTCCACTATTGGTGGGAATGTAAATTGATACAGTCACTATGGAGAACAGTATGGAGTTTCCTTTAAAAAACTAGAAATAGAATTACCATCTGACCCAGCAATCCCACTTTTGGGCATATACCCAGAGACAACCATAAATGAAAAAGGCACATTCACCACAAGGTTCATTGCAGCACTATTTACAATAGCCAGGTAATGGAAGCAACCTAAATGCCCACAGACAGATGAATGGATAAAGATGGGGTACATATATAAAATGGAATATTACTCGGCCATAAAAAGGAATGAAACTGGGTCATTTGTAGAGACATCGATGGATCTAGAGACTGTCATACAGAATGAAGTAAGTCAGAAAGAGGAAAACAAATATTGTATATTAATGCATATATGTGGAACCTAAAAAATGGTACAGATGAACAGGTTTGCAGGGAAGAAATAGAGACACAGAGGTAGAGAACAAACGTATGGACACCAAGTGTGGGAAGCCCTGGGGTGGTGGTGGTGGGATGAGTTGGGAGTTTGCGATTGACCTGTATACATGTATATGCATAAAATACATAACTAATAATAACACGCTGTATTAAAAAGTAAATAAAATTAAATTTCAAAATTTTAAAATATAAAATTTAAAAATAAAACAGAAAAAAGTTCTTCCCTTCACACAGATGTATTTATAGGAATGAATTATTTCCATGCTTATATCTATAAATACATAAAAGAGGAATAAAATCTAACTTGAACCATAAACGAAAAAAAACCCTGAACCCACCAGTTTTACAGAGGAAAACCCTATCAGGGCACTTGCTCCAGCGGTAAACAATTCTGAAATTGGTCAGAGGTGGGGAATCATCTCCCATACAGCCAGCAACCCACCCCCCATGCAAGGAGCGTCCTCATTGCAAAGCTGGGGGACCGTGCCGAGGCATCTCTGAATACAGGTGAGCTGAGCCCCAGGCCAGCTGCTGCTGAACTGTTCCCACCCTTCCCAGGTAAAACACCTGAATATGTACAAAGGCTTGAAAGCCTAGAGGAAGGGCCGTGGAGCCACACCAGCGACAGCACGCAGGCCAACTTGGTGACTGCAGGCCAGCCAGGGTGATCCTGGCCCCGGGCGCTCTTCCGGAAGCTTTCCATTGTCCTGCCTGAGATACCCCTCTTGTCCCGGCCCCCACTGCTTTTTTCCTTCCTCACCTCTGTGCGGAGAGAAATTCCAGCGGAAGGTATGGGTGACACATCCTCTTCTTTACAGGTGGCAGCCTGGCAACTCCTGCAGAAAGGCCAGCAGAACCCCACTCACACCGTGCCACCAACAAAGCTGTGGCCCCTCACTCCCTCCCACCAGCACAGCCCCGAGACTGCTGACGGGGCAGAGAATATGGAGTCAGGCACAGCTTCAGGGGCTATTGCTGCCTGGAGCGCTGTTTATATTGACCTCAACCAGGCAGACCTGGGGAGGGCCGGCCGGCTGGGTAAGGCTGCCCAGGTCAGCTAATCCACAACCCTCAGGGAATCACATTGTTGAAAATGGACCTCGCTAAGGCTGAATAGAAGCCAAGGAAAATAAGGACACAATGCCATTTGCAGCACCGTAGATGAGTCTAGAGGTAATCACGTGACTTGTAGTAAGTCAGAAAGTGAAAGACACATATCATTTCATATCTCTTATAGGTGTTACCTAAAAATGGATACCAGGGCAGATATTTCCACGGAGAAGGGCAATCAGAGATTCATTAAACAAACTTATGGTTCACCAATGGAAAGGTGTGAGGATTGGTTTCATTACGATATCGGGGTTAACAGATATATACAAACACAGTAGACGTATATAATCACCAAAGACCTACGGAATACCAACAGAAGACTACTCAACATTCTGTCATAACGTACCTGGGAAAAGGATCCCAGCAAGAACAGAAATCTGTATATGTGTAAAAGAACCACATCTTCGACACCTATAACAAGCCAAACATTGTAATCAAACTTGCTGTAATAAAAAATAAAAATTTAAATTAAAAACACGAACAAGAAGTAAGGAGACAAACTTGAGGGGCTTTCTCCTGGCACATTCCATTCTAAATTCCAATCTAGAACACGACGTCCATTGAGGCTCTGTTGCCCTAGTAACCAGATGTGTTAAGGGAGAACTGCTGCCAGCTAGTGGCCGTTTCACACAACAGCAGCTTTAATCCCAGGGCTAATGGTCAGTTGATATTCAAAATCATTGCAGGCCTGTAAATGACACCTGCCCTGAAAACAAATCCTGGGGCCACATATCGACCAAAAAATTTAAAGGACGTCCATATTTCAAAACGACCGTTTCAAAAGGCATATTTTATGCACATTAGTGTTCTGCTTCTTTTTCTTTCTTTCTTTTTTGGTTAAAAACACGGGAATGGAAAAAGGCATCCCTCAGAAGGGGCGAAAATAGTTGCAAACGAATCAATGGACAAAGGTTTAATCTCCAATATATATAAACAGCTCATGCAGCTTATTAAGAAAACAAACAACCCAATACAAAAATGGGCAGAAGATCTAAAGAGACGTTTCTTCAAAGAAGACACAGAGATGGCCAAGACGCACATGAAAAGCTGCTCAAGAGCACTAATTATTAGAGAAATGCAAATCAAAACTACCATGAGGTATCACCTCACACCTGTTAGAATCGGCATCATCAGAAAATCTACAAACAACAAATTCTGGGGAGGGTGTGGACAAAAGGAGCCCTCTTCCACTATTGGTGGGAATGTAAATTGATACAGTCACTATGGAGAACAGTATGGAGATTCCTTTAAAAAACTAGAAATAGAATTACCATCTGACCCAGCAATCCCACTTTTGGGCATATACCCAGAGACAACCATAAATCAAAAAGGCACATTCACCACAAGGTTCATTGCAGCACTATTTACAATAGCCAGGTAACGGAAGCAACCTAAATGCCCACAGACAGATGAATGGATAAAGATGGGGTACATATATAAAATGGAATATTACTCGGCCATAAAAAGGAATGAAACTGGGTCATTTGTAGAGACATCGATGGATCTAGAGACTGTCATACAGAATGAAGTAAGACAGAAAGAGGAAAACAAATATTGTATATTAATGCATATATGTGGAACCTAAAAAATGGTACAGATGAACTGGTTTGCAGGGAAGAAATAGAGACACAGAGGTAGAGAACAAACGTATGGACACCAAGTGTGTGAAGCCCTGGGGTGGTGGTGGTGCGATGAGTTGGGAGTTTGCGATTGACCTGTATACATGTATATGCATAAAATACATAACTAATAATAACCCGCTGTATAAAAAAGTAAATAAAATTATATTTCAAAATTTTAAAATATAAAATTTAAAAATAAAACAGAAAAAAGTTCTTCCCTTCACACAGATGTATTTATAGGAATGAATTATTTCCATGCTTATATCTATAAATACATAAAAGAGGAATAAAATCTAACTTGAACCATAAACGAAAAAAAACCCTGAACCCACCAGTTTTACCGAGGAAAACCCTATCAGGGCACTTGCTCCAGCGGTAAACAATTCTGAAATTGGTCAGAGGTGGGGAATCATCTCCCATACAGCCAGCAACCCACCCCCCATGCAAGGAGCGTCCTCATTGCAAAGCTGGGGGACCGTGCCGAGGCATCTCTGAATACAGGTGAGCTGAGCCCCAGGCCAGCTGCTGCTGAACTGTTCCCACCCTTCCCAGGTAAAACACCTGAATATGTACAAAGGCTTGAAAGCCTAGAGGAAGGGCCGTGGAGCCACACCAGCGACAGCACGCAGGCCAACTTGGTGACTGCAGGCCAGCCAGGTTGATCCTGGCCCCGGGCGCTCTTCCGGAAGCTTTCCATTGTCCTGCCTGAGATACCCCTCTTATCCCGGTCCCCACTGCTTTTTTCCTTCCTCACCTCTGTCCGGAGAGAAATTCCAGCGGAAGGTATGGGTGACACATCCTCTTCTTTACAGGTGGCAGCCTGGCAACTCCTGCAGAAAGGCCAGCAGAACCCCACTCACACAGGGCCACCAACAAAGCTGTGGCCCCTCACTCCCTCCCACCAGCACAGCCCCGAGACTGCTGACGGGGCAGAGAATATGGAGTCAGGCACAGCTTCAGGGGCTATTGCTGCCTGGAGCGCTGTTTATATTGACCTCAACCAGGCAGACCTGGGGAGGGCCGGCCGGCTGGGTAAGGCTGCCCAGGTCAGCTAATCCACAACCCTCAGGGAATCACATTGTTGAAAATGGACCTCGCTAAGGCAGAATAGAAGCCAAGCAAAATAAGGACACAATGCCATTTGCAGCACCGTAGATGAGTCTAGAGGTAATCACGTGACTTGGAGTAAGTCAGAAAGTGAAAGACACATATCATTTCACATCACTTATAGGTGTTACCTAAAATAGAAACCAGGGCAGTCATTTCCACTGAGAAGTGCAATCATAGATTCATTCAACAAACTTATGGTTCACCAATGGAAAGGTGTGAGGATTGGTTTCATTACAATATCGGGGTTAACAGACATATACAAACAGAGGTGACATATATAATCACAAAAGACCTACGGAATACCAAGAGAAGACTACTCAACATTCTGTCATAACGTACATGGGAAAAGGATCCCAGGAAGAACAGACATCTGTATATGTGTAAAAGAACCACATCTTCCACACCTACAACAAGCCAAACATTGTAATCAAACTTGCTATAATAAAAAATAAAAAAATTAATTTAAAAATACGAACAAGAAGTAGGGAGTCAAACTTGAGGGGCTTTCTCCTGGCACATTCCATTCTAAATTCTAATCTAGAACACGACGTCCATTGAGGCTCTGTTGCCCTAGTAACCAGATGTGTTAAGGGAGAACTGCTGCCAGCTAGTGGCCGTTTCACACAACAGCAGCTTTAATCCCAGGGCTAATGGTCAGTTGATATTCAAAATCATTGCAGGCCTGTAAATGACACCTGCCCTGAAAACAAATCCTGGGGCCACATATCGACCAAAAAATTTAAAGGACGTCCATATTTCAAAACGACCGTTTCAAAAGGCATATTTTATGCACATTAGTGTTCTGCTTCTTTTTCTTTCTTTCTTTTTTGGTTAAAAACACGGGAATGGAAAAAGGCATCCCTCAGAAGGGGCGAAAATAGTTGCAAACGAATCAATGGACAAAGGTTTAATCTCCAATATAAATAAACAGCTCATGCAGCTTATTAAGAAAACAAACAACCCAATACAAATATGGGCAGAAGATCTAAAGAGACGTTTCTTCAAAGAAGACACAGAGATGGCCAAGACGCACATGAAAAGCTGCTCAAGAGCACTAATTATTAGAGAAATGCAAATCAAAACTACAAAGAGGTATCACCTCACACCTGTTAGAATCGGCATCATCAGAAAATCTACAGACAACAAATTCTGGGGAGGGTGTGGACAAAAGGAGCCCTCTTCCACTATTGGTGGGAATGTAAATTGATACAGTCACTATGGAGAACAGTATGGAGTTTCCTTTAAAAAACTAGAAATAGAATTACCATCTGACCCAGCAATCCCACTTTTGGGCATATACCCAGAGACAACCATAAATGAAAAAGGCACATTCACCACAAGGTTCATTGCAGCACTATTTACAATAGCCAGGTAATGGAAGCAACCTAAATGCCCACAGACAGATGAATGGATAAAGATGGGGTACATATATAAAATGGAATATTACTCGGCCATAAAAAGGAATGAAACTGGGTCATTTGTAGAGACATCGATGGATCTAGAGACTGTCATACAGAATGAAGTAAGTCAGAAAGAGGAAAACAAATATTGTATATTAATGCATATATGTGGAACCTAAAAAATGGTACAGATGAACAGGTTTGCAGGGAAGAAATAGAGACACAGAGGTAGAGAACAAACGTATGGACACCAAGTGTGGGAAGCCCTGGGGTGGTGGTGGTGGGATGAGTTGGGAGTTTGCGATTGACCTGTATACATGTATATGCATAAAATACATAACTAATAATAACACGCTGTATTAAAAAGTAAATAAAATTAAATTTCAAAATTTTAAAATATAAAATTTAAAAATAAAACAGAAAAAAGTTCTTCCCTTCACACAGATGTATTTATAGGAATGAATTATTTCCATGCTTATATCTATAAATACATAAAAGAGGAATAAAATCTAACTTGAACCATAAACGAAAAAAAACCCTGAACCCACCAGTTTTACAGAGGAAAACCCTATCAGGGCACTTGCTCCAGCGGTAAACAATTCTGAAATTGGTCAGAGGTGGGGAATCATCTCCCATACAGCCAGCAACCCACCCCCCATGCAAGGAGCGTCCTCATTGCAAAGCTGGGGGACCGTGCCGAGGCATCTCTGAATACAGGTGAGCTGAGCCCCAGGCCAGCTGCTGCTGAACTGTTCCCACCCTTCCCAGGTAAAACACCTGAATATGTACAAAGGCTTGAAAGCCTAGAGGAAGGGCCGTGGAGCCACACCAGCGACAGCACGCAGGCCAACTTGGTGACTGCAGGCCAGCCAGGGTGATCCTGGCCCCGGGCGCTCTTCCGGAAGCTTTCCATTGTCCTGCCTGAGATACCCCTCTTGTCCCGGCCCCCACTGCTTTTTTCCTTCCTCACCTCTGTGCGGAGAGAAATTCCAGCGGAAGGTATGGGTGACACATCCTCTTCTTTACAGGTGGCAGCCTGGCAACTCCTGCAGAAAGGCCAGCAGAACCCCACTCACACCGTGCCACCAACAAAGCTGTGGCCCCTCACTCCCTCCCACCAGCACAGCCCCGAGACTGCTGACGGGGCAGAGAATATGGAGTCAGGCACAGCTTCAGGGGCTATTGCTGCCTGGAGCGCTGTTTATATTGACCTCAACCAGGCAGACCTGGGGAGGGCCGGCCGGCTGGGTAAGGCTGCCCAGGTCAGCTAATCCACAACCCTCAGGGAATCACATTGTTGAAAATGGACCTCGCTAAGGCTGAATAGAAGCCAAGGAAAATAAGGACACAATGCCATTTGCAGCACCGTAGATGAGTCTAGAGGTAATCACGTGACTTGTAGTAAGTCAGAAAGTGAAAGACACATATCATTTCATATCTCTTATAGGTGTTACCTAAAAATGGATACCAGGGCAGATATTTCCACGGAGAAGGGCAATCAGAGATTCATTAAACAAACTTATGGTTCACCAATGGAAAGGTGTGAGGATTGGTTTCATTACGATATCGGGGTTAACAGATATATACAAACACAGTAGACGTATATAATCACCAAAGACCTACGGAATACCAACAGAAGACTACTCAACATTCTGTCATAACGTACCTGGGAAAAGGATCCCAGCAAGAACAGAAATCTGTATATGTGTAAAAGAACCACATCTTCGACACCTATAACAAGCCAAACATTGTAATCAAACTTGCTGTAATAAAAAATAAAAATTTAAATTAAAAACACGAACAAGAAGTAAGGAGACAAACTTGAGGGGCTTTCTCCTGGCACATTCCATTCTAAATTCCAATCTAGAACACGACGTCCATTGAGGCTCTGTTGCCCTAGTAACCAGATGTGTTAAGGGAGAACTGCTGCCAGCTAGTGGCCGTTTCACACAACAGCAGCTTTAATCCCAGGGCTAATGGTCAGTTGATATTCAAAATCATTGCAGGCCTGTAAATGACACCTGCCCTGAAAACAAATCCTGGGGCCACATATCGACCAAAAAATTTAAAGGACGTCCATATTTCAAAACGACCGTTTCAAAAGGCATATTTTATGCACATTAGTGTTCTGCTTCTTTTTCTTTCTTTCTTTTTTGGTTAAAAACACGGGAATGGAAAAAGGCATCCCTCAGAAGGGGCGAAAATAGTTGCAAACGAATCAATGGACAAAGGTTTAATCTCCAATATATATAAACAGCTCATGCAGCTTATTAAGAAAACAAACAACCCAATACAAAAATGGGCAGAAGATCTAAAGAGACGTTTCTTCAAAGAAGACACAGAGATGGCCAAGACGCACATGAAAAGCTGCTCAAGAGCACTAATTATTAGAGAAATGCAAATCAAAACTACCATGAGGTATCACCTCACACCTGTTAGAATCGGCATCATCAGAAAATCTACAAACAACAAATTCTGGGGAGGGTGTGGACAAAAGGAGCCCTCTTCCACTATTGGTGGGAATGTAAATTGATACAGTCACTATGGAGAACAGTATGGAGATTCCTTTAAAAAACTAGAAATAGAATTACCATCTGACCCAGCAATCCCACTTTTGGGCATATACCCAGAGACAACCATAAATCAAAAAGGCACATTCACCACAAGGTTCATTGCAGCACTATTTACAATAGCCAGGTAACGGAAGCAACCTAAATGCCCACAGACAGATGAATGGATAAAGATGGGGTACATATATAAAATGGAATATTACTCGGCCATAAAAAGGAATGAAACTGGGTCATTTGTAGAGACATCGATGGATCTAGAGACTGTCATACAGAATGAAGTAAGACAGAAAGAGGAAAACAAATATTGTATATTAATGCATATATGTGGAACCTAAAAAATGGTACAGATGAACTGGTTTGCAGGGAAGAAATAGAGACACAGAGGTAGAGAACAAACGTATGGACACCAAGTGTGTGAAGCCCTGGGGTGGTGGTGGTGCGATGAGTTGGGAGTTTGCGATTGACCTGTATACATGTATATGCATAAAATACATAACTAATAATAACCCGCTGTATAAAAAAGTAAATAAAATTATATTTCAAAATTTTAAAATATAAAATTTAAAAATAAAACAGAAAAAAGTTCTTCCCTTCACACAGATGTATTTATAGGAATGAATTATTTCCATGCTTATATCTATAAATACATAAAAGAGGAATAAAATCTAACTTGAACCATAAACGAAAAAAAACCCTGAACCCACCAGTTTTACCGAGGAAAACCCTATCAGGGCACTTGCTCCAGCGGTAAACAATTCTGAAATTGGTCAGAGGTGGGGAATCATCTCCCATACAGCCAGCAACCCACCCCCCATGCAAGGAGCGTCCTCATTGCAAAGCTGGGGGACCGTGCCGAGGCATCTCTGAATACAGGTGAGCTGAGCCCCAGGCCAGCTGCTGCTGAACTGTTCCCACCCTTCCCAGGTAAAACACCTGAATATGTACAAAGGCTTGAAAGCCTAGAGGAAGGGCCGTGGAGCCACACCAGCGACAGCACGCAGGCCAACTTGGTGACTGCAGGCCAGCCAGGTTGATCCTGGCCCCGGGCGCTCTTCCGGAAGCTTTCCATTGTCCTGCCTGAGATACCCCTCTTATCCCGGTCCCCACTGCTTTTTTCCTTCCTCACCTCTGTCCGGAGAGAAATTCCAGCGGAAGGTATGGGTGACACATCCTCTTCTTTACAGGTGGCAGCCTGGCAACTCCTGCAGAAAGGCCAGCAGAACCCCACTCACACAGGGCCACCAACAAAGCTGTGGCCCCTCACTCCCTCCCACCAGCACAGCCCCGAGACTGCTGACGGGGCAGAGAATATGGAGTCAGGCACAGCTTCAGGGGCTATTGCTGCCTGGAGCGCTGTTTATATTGACCTCAACCAGGCAGACCTGGGGAGGGCCGGCCGGCTGGGTAAGGCTGCCCAGGTCAGCTAATCCACAACCCTCAGGGAATCACATTGTTGAAAATGGACCTCGCTAAGGCAGAATAGAAGCCAAGCAAAATAAGGACACAATGCCATTTGCAGCACCGTAGATGAGTCTAGAGGTAATCACGTGACTTGGAGTAAGTCAGAAAGTGAAAGACACATATCATTTCACATCACTTATAGGTGTTACCTAAAATAGAAACCAGGGCAGTCATTTCCACTGAGAAGTGCAATCATAGATTCATTCAACAAACTTATGGTTCACCAATGGAAAGGTGTGAGGATTGGTTTCATTACAATATCGGGGTTAACAGACATATACAAACAG